>NC_064284.1:14375841-14447680 GCF_019186545.1 Solanum stenotomum | reverse complement strand
CCCCCACCCACCCCCTACCAGCCCCAACCCCCAAAAAAAATTAAGTTTGTTTTTAAAAAATATTTTCAATTTCAACAATTATTTTTTACTCTAGTAAAAATAAAAGAAACTTTTCAAAAACATTTTTCATTCATAAATCAAACACAATCTTTTTCGGAAAATATTTTCTACTCACCAACCAAACATGAGAAAATAAGTCAAAAATCAACTTGTTTTCCAAGAAAACATTTTCTAGGAAAACATTTTCCATGGAAAACTATTTCCTTCATACCAAACACACCCTTCATGTCTTTCATGTTAAGGGAAGAACTGATCAGTTCCTCATAAGCATGCATGTCAAAGTAAATTGTTGAGTTTTATGCTGAAAGATGGAAAATCTCCCAATATTGAACTTGTTGATCAATGAGCTGCAGACTGAACAGCTACCTAAGAAATGCTCCTTACATGTATGGTGTAGCATTTAAAAGTCCAGTGTTACCAAGAAATTGTAGGATCAAAGTTTGGCAGCCATGTGGAAATTAACAGCCACACTTTGTGAATGTTGGCAGTCAAAAGCCAAATTCTGTGGAAATTGTTGCCACATTTATAAATAAGAGGTTAAGTTATTTTATAAATAGAGTAGCAATTGAGCATTCAAAAACACACCAAATAGAAAAAGCAATAGAAAGCAGTGAGAGTAATTAATAATCTATTTCTTTGTTTGTGAGAAAATTAGTACTCCCTGCCTCCCATTTTATATGTCATCCCTTTCTATAAATAGCTGGACCACAATACTTGTATTTTTATAAAAATTTATGCATAAATTACCATATTTTGCCTATTATACCCTTGATAGAATAGTTAATTAATCTTGTCATTTATTAATAAAGTTGACTTAAGAAAACATTAAATAAGGGTGGAAATGTAAAGTTACATCATTTCTTAATGCAAGTGCAAAGTAAAAAGGTGACATATAAAATGGGACGGAGGGAGCATAAAAATAATATTGTAGTGCATGAAGTTGTAAAAATAAAAGAGTGTTGTTCTTATAAAAGAGTTGTCGTCTTTTGACATTATCAAATTGTTATCAGTATTATAATAAACCAAATCATCCGCGTATCATATTTATCCCGTTATAATATTTAATGTCGTTGTTACTCTCGTTTTATTGCTATTTAGCGTGGATATTGTCCTGGGTGAAATTATTATTTTCCCAACAGAAATAAACCAGAGGTATATTTGCTCGTGGAAATGTTAACTCCTTTGTCTCAAAAAAGTAGTTGTAATTAGGGGTGTGCACTATTTGGATTATACCGAAAAACCAAACCAAATTTTAATTTGGATTGGTTATTTGGTATTTTGGTTTGGTTTTGGATTTAATAATTTACTTTGTTTGTTTTTTGGGTTTGATTTCAAATTCGAAGAATAAAAAAAATGAATTATATATATATAAAGAGAGAGAGTATGTTATTGTCTTTCATTATGATTTAGTTTATATTTTATGTTTGGACATCTATAATTGATATACTATTAAGTATATATTGTGTTTTATGTTTTAAATATTACAAGGGACAGACGTACAACACACGTGTGCAGAAACTAGTGTGTGTGTATATATATATTCAAATTGCAAATATAACTTTGATTACAGTTCTAATTATTGTATAATCGAATAATCAAACTGAAAAAATCAAATTGAACCAAATTTATTTTGGTTCGAATTGAATTACACTTCTTTAAAACCAAAATCCAAAAAATCCAAACTAAATAATATAAAATCAAACCGAAAAACCGAATGAACCCCTATTTGTAATCACTTGAGGAGTAAGGATCGGATACATAACACAAAAGGGTCCTTTATTAACACATGGAAATGGCAAATAAAATATGCATCATGATCACTCAATGCAGGGGCATGTTTTATTTAATTGGTCGAATTAAGAGTGTAGATCAAGGGTAAACCTCAATAACACACCTTAATCCTAAGATAGGAATAATCTTGTAGTCACTATAACCAGCATCATAGAAGAGTTTTGCCCATTCTTGTTGGCTTCTTTCTTTTCCACTTAGAATCACCATCATCAGCATATCAATTAAGAGTTGAGTTTCATATGACTTATCGTCGTCTTTGTTTTGATCCATCACTATTTCAATTAGGATTAGCTTTCCTCCATTCTCCTTACTTGGAATTGCTTCTTTACATTTCTTCAATATTTTTATACAATCTCCGTCGCTCCAATCATGTAATATCCACTATTTTCCACATAAATCAAACATAAACAATTAATACATGTAGTATAGTTATACATCAAATTGACAAAAAGGGGAGGGGGGTGTGTATTACAAAGCTATTATACCTTAAGTAAAATTGCGTTGGCAGAAGGAATGGAGTTAAACATGTCTCCTCCCACAAAGCTTAGGTTCTTGCTTCCTTCTAGCCCTTCAATTACATGAGGGAGTTCAAAGACAGTGCAATTTATTTGTGGAAATGTATCCGCAATAGCTTTAGCTATGGTTCCAGTGCCCCCTCCAACGTCCACCAACGATTTCAACCCTTCAAAAATTAATCCCTTACCATTTTGAATCAACACGGTCATGACCAAACGGGTATCACTAGCCATGGCTTCGTTAAATAAATGGTTGAGTCTTGGTTCATTCTCTGCATATTTGAAAAATGGCATGCCATGAGCGGTTGCATATGGAGTAGTATTAGAGTCGTCACCGACGTTGTTGAACCATTTGCTGAGTGAATGCCATGGATCCATCAAATTTGGATCTAGTTCGAATTTCAAAAAAGGGATCATGCTCATAGGCTCATCTTTGAGGAGGAGACGTGAGGTCGGAGTAAGTAAATAGCCCTCTTCAGCTTCTTGAATAAAGAAGCCAGCATGAACTAGAATACGCATAAGACGGTAAACACAATCATGAGTTTTAGCCTTATCATGATTATTGTCGATGGGGAGGGCCTCTACTAAATCGGAGAGGTTCATGGGTCGACCATGGCTATGGATGATATCTGGAATTTCAAGTTGAATTGCACATTTTAGTGACATGGAGTTGATGTAGTTGAAAATATGGTTCCATATGTGTGCCTGAGCAGCCAGAACTTGTCTAGTTTCGTCTCCAATATCATTATTAGGCAATGCCATTTTTGTGATACTTATTACTACTAATTTCTTTGAGATGCTTAGGGTTTTTTATAATGATGATCAACGTCTATGAATAGTTATAAGATAAGAAGAACGAGAGGATCAATCCAGCCTTCATCGTACAGCCTATCAACATGAACTTATCTTTAGTGCTTGGTGCACATTTTAGAATGCATTCTAGTATTGTACGTTACTCTGGTCCCCCACCAAAATTAGTAGGAAAATCATATTCTATGACATAAATTTTTCACTTATTCATGATGGAAATTTTTTTAGGAAAAAATATCTATCTAGACATACTTCACTATCATATATACATATTTCTTAATAGACGTCTAGAGGTGAAAGTGAACAACTAATATGAAACGATGACTAGTACTATACTACTATTGAAGAGAGGGTGCTAGGTTTTAACGAAGAGCATGCAGGCTTTAATTTCATGAGATCTCTATTTTAATAGTAGTAGAATAAGTCCAGATGAAATATTGACATGTAGCATCCTTCACATTTAATGAGTGAGACCCTGTCATTCAAGTGGGGTGTGTAGTAGGCAGGTTAGGTCATGCCAGAAATATTAATAATGTCCTCAGTCCATCATTTAAGTGACATGCGAAGGAAGAGACAAACTTGCACATGTTTTATACACATCTTTTTTTATGCCTAATTTGTCCTGTCTTATACTGTTATGTATGTATGAATTTCAGGTTGGTACAGTGGGTGGTGGAACTCAACTTGCATCACAGTCAGCTTGCTTGAGCTTACTAGGAGTTAAAGGTGCAAACAGAGATGCACCAGGTTCAAATGCAAGGTTGATCTCAATAATTTTAATATATTATTATTTATAAGAAGAACGAGAGGACCAATCCAGGCTTCATCGTACAACTTATCAACATGAATATCTTTAGAAGTTGGCGCACATTTGAGAATTGTACCTTACGTTGGTCCCCCACCAAAAAATAATTACTTTTTTTTTCCTTTGAGACTTTTGTGTACCTATGACGTCATCTCCTCCATCAGAGTGTAACATATAAACATGGAATTCCAAAAATGTGCATCAATTGTACATTTTATCCAAAAAAGAAAGAGCACCCCTACCCCTTCAAGTCATCTTCTTCCCCAAATTTAAACTTTTCTATTCAATGTTAGATGTAGTATTTTTTTTTATTTAACAATTTAGACTTTTTAATAAGGTTATTTTCGGAACATTGTAGAGTCTTTTTTCATTTTTCTTAAAGTTTGTACCAAGTCAAAGTACCTCATACAAAATGGAACGGAGGGAGTAATTTCTTTGATAATGATGATCAACGTACGTCTATGTATAGTTATAAGATAAGAAGAACGAGAGGACCAATCCAGGCTTCATCGTACAACCTACCAACATGAACTTATCTTTAGTGGTTGGTGCACATTTGAGAATTGTACGTTACATTGGTTCCCCACCAAAAAATAATTACTTTTTTTCCTTTGAGACTTTTGTGTTTTCTGCACCTATGTCATCTCTTGCATCAGAGTGTAACATATAAACATGGAATTCCAAAAACGTGCATCAATTGTACATTTTATCCAAAAAAGAAATAGCACCCCTACCCCTTCTGTAACATCTCGCAACTATAAAGAACTAGAAGGAAGTTTAAAATCTGGAAATAGTTATTTTTGGAAAGTATAAGGAAATCTGGAAAAATTTAAATAAATTAAAGTGAGTTTTTGGTCAACTTCAAACGACCATAACTCCTAACTCAGGTTGAATTAGGTGTAGTTCCAGACATGGTTGGAAATCTCTTGGAATGATCTTTCCAATGCTTCTAAGTTTGCTCAATTCCGAGTTTGTATGAGTGAGTTATGACCTTTTGAAGTTGGGCTGTTCGAATAAGGAAATGCCCAATCCGGATTTTTGAAGGGTAGTTTGGTCTTTTCCTTACCTAATTAATTAAATCCATTTTTAATAAAATAATTGGGGTCAAAACTGAGTTCGTTCAGTTTACACTTTTGAGAAATAGAGTTAGGGCTTTTGGAGAAAGAACGCAAGTGAAAAGAGAAGAGGAAAAACAAGATTCGCCAAGAACGATCGATTTTGGTTGCGGATTCGCCAAGGAATTGACCCTACAAGGTATGTGAGTCTTTCATAGCATTGGGTTCATTCACCCACGCGCCAAACATGTTTCGTTAAGTAGAATTCGTCCTAAAAGAGTTTGAGTATTGATGATCTTGTTACTTATTCTTGAATTTGATTGTTGTTCTTGAATTGGGATGAATTGAGAAGTTTCTGAGATCGTTACGTCATATTATAGAGTTGTTTCGAGTTAGGTTCTTAGGTACATTTGCTAGGTATTTGTATCTAAAAGAGATTTGAGAAAAAGAACCGAGTTTGGGTGAATTGGGGTTGGAAAACGAAGAAGAAATTTCGTCGGGCAAAATTTGGCATCAGTGGCGTATCGCGCGCCTAGCCCCCAGTTTTGAAAATTTTGCTTCGTGTCGTGGAGCTGACACGAGGTGTTCTGCCTCAAAAAGACATTTTCGGAACCAAAAATTTAATTATGCCTCCGCGTCGCGGACCCACCTTCAAATCTTGATTTTGGTGTTTGCTCATGTTTAGCTATTTAAAATCATTCCTAAACAACATGAGATCTTTCCAAACACCAATCATAATCCTTGAATCCATAATTCAATTCAAGGATCAGTTAAGAGTCGAGTCAAGAGCAATTAAGATCAAAGTCAAGAGAAGTCAACGTTTTAACTTTGTTTTAAAACTTAAGTTTTGAAGTTGAGTAAAGAGTAAGAGCAAAGTTCATTTTCTTTCAAATGATATATGAGAACTAAGTATTCTCTAGAGTAAATGTTTTCACATTTAAGATGAGAGAAAACTGAGATTTCCAAAAGAGTTTTGAACAGAAAAAGGGAACATTGATTCCAAGAGAGCTTTTAAGCTAAGTTTGAGCAATTATCTCAAACCAGAGAAGAAGTTATTTTTAAAACATATGAGCTAAGTATATTTTTGGGAGTAGTATTGAGCACCGATATGGGGACGCGAGTTCATATTAACTCAAGCCCCCATAAACCATGTAGCCATCATGCGCAGAAAAATGATCATACTTTTTAGATGGTTCCTTAGTGCTTTTTAGCATAGACTAGTGGATCCACTTAGTAGTTCAGGTTCTATACCGATGACAAGGTATTGGACGGTCCTTGGCAATGTGAGGTAAAACGGTGTACCATCACTTAGGCTCATAGTGGTGGTTGTCGGTTAGAGAATCTCCCACAGAACTTATTGTATTTTTATATATATCAGTTTATTGTATTTTTACATACATTTCAGAGTTATGTGTATCCTTGTATATACACAGAGTTGACATCATGTTTTTAAGCAACTTTTCTTTATATTGCACTTGGTTTAAACTGTTTTATATTGAAATGAGTTCAGTTAAGTATTCATGAGTTGAGAAGAGCAAAGGTAAGTGTTTATTTCATAATCTCTTTCGAGCTTATGTTTGTTAGCATTCCAACTCGCATACTCGTACATTCAGTATATTGATGCCAGTTGGCCTGCATCGTATTATGATGCTGACGCAGGTAGCCAGGATCAGCATCCGGCGCCTCGTTGATCCAGATTAAGCATTCACTATTAGTGAGCCTCCTTGCATTCCGGAGGACTTCTTTATTTGCTTTCTATTTTAGTTCATTAGGATGTTGTGGGGTTTGTCCCAACATCCATCTCAGTTTTTTTAGAGGCTTCATAGACAGTCAGATGTTAGTCCTTTGAGTCTTTTCATTATCATTTCTTATTGTTAAGACTTGGGTTGCCACTTTTAGCCAAGTTGAATGTTTAATTTTTAAAACATTCTCAGTTATTTTATTATTCAGTTCAGTTAAGTTCTTTGATCATTACAGTTATGAATATTGTCTTCCGCTGAGTTAAGTAAGTCAGGCCAAGGGTTCGCTTGGGGCCAGTAATGGTCTTCGAGTGCCAGCCCTACTCAGGGTGTAGGTTCGGGGTGTGACAAACTTTGTATTAGAGCACAGAGTTTAAGAGTCCTAGGGANTCATTACAGTTATGAATATTGTCTTCCGCTGAGTTAAGTAAGCCAGGCCAAGGGTTCGCTTGGGGCCAGTAATGGTCTTCGAGTGCCAGCCCCACCCAGGGTGTAGGTTCGGGGTGTGACAAACTTTGTATCAGGGCACAGAGTTTAAGAGTCCTAGGGAGTCTATCAAGTTATGTCTGTAACGCCCTAGTTATCGGTGTGAAGCGCACCACATCTATAATTAGGAGGCTGCAACATTTAGGAACTATCTCACTTATTTCACATTCATTTCGTGCGATAGAGTTAACCTCTATAAAATTTCCTTCTAATTCATGCTTGCGCGTGTTTCAGATAATCATGCCTCCATGAAGAGTTGTCAGGGGTCGTCCTGCGAGACGCAATATTGAGGAACAAGAGTTACCCAATGCACCTGAAGTGCAACCTTAAGGAGAAGTCACTAATGCAGAGTTCCGTAAGGCTATTTGGATGTTGAGCAAAACTGTAACTATCTAGGTCGGGCAGCAAAAAAGAGCTCGACAAGAAGAGGCTGACACTTCAATGATTCGTGAGTTCTTGAGGATGAATCCTCCAAGTTTCACTGGTTCAAGCATTACTGAGGATCCATAGAATTTTATTGAGGAACTGAAAAAGGTATTCGACGTGATGCATGTTGCTGATACTTAGAGGGTTGAGCTAGTTGCATACCAGATGAAGAATGTTGCTAGGACCTGGTTTGATTAGTGGAAAGGGGGTAGAGCTGAGGATGCACCACCTGTGAGTTGGGCTTGTTTTGAGGAAGCTTTCTTGGGGAGTTTCTTTCCCCGGGAACTGAAAGAGGCCACGGTACGTGAGTTCCTCACACTTAAGCAGGATTCTCTAAGTGTGCATGAGTATGGGTTGAAGTTCACCCAACTATCCCGTTATGCTCCGGAGATGGTCACAGACATGAGAAGTAGAATGAGCTTGTTCGTTGCTGGGTTGGGCCGTCTATCAAGCAAAGAGGGTCGGGCAGTAATGCTTATTGGGGACATATGGACATATCAAGGTTGATGGTTTGTGTGCAGCAGGTTGAGGAAGAGAAGTTGAGAGACATGGAAGAGTTCAGAAATAAGATATCGAAGACAGGAAATGAGTCTAAGCAGCAAAAGGGTAGTGTGAATCGTCTGTCCTTTCAGAAGCAAAAGGGGTCTACACCATCATTTGCTAGTGCACCTGCACCTAAGAACAAAGGTGAGTATAATGGCTAGAATTCGCAAAACTTCAAAGCTAAACCACCACAGTCTCAAGGTAGTATGGCACAACGAGGTAGTTGAGATCCTGTATATGGTAGGTGTGGTAGAAACTACTCAGGTAAGTATCGTGATGGCCAGACAGGTTGTTTCAAGTGTAGGCAAGAGGGACATTTCATGAAAGAGTGTTTTGAGAATAAGCCAGGTAGTAGAAAATAAGGAAATAGAGCCCAATCTTCATCAGTTGCTCCACCAGATAGGGCTGCACCTAGAGGAGCTACTTCTGGTATTGGCGGTGAAGCAAACCGCATCTATGCGATCACGAGTCGCCAAGGGCAAGAAAACTCTCCAGATGTTGTCACTGGCATGATCAAAGTCTTTACTTTTGATGTTTATGCTTTGCTAGACCTAGGAGCAAGTTTATCTTTTGTAATCCCTTATGTTGCAAATAAGTTTGATGTTATTCCTCAGAAACTATGTGAACCCTTCTGTGTTTCTATACCTGTTGAGGAGTCTATTCTAGCGGAGCGAGTTTATCGTGATTGTGTCATTTTCATCAATCACAAGAGCACCACGACTGATTTAGTTGAGTTAGATGTCATTCTAGGTATGGATTGGTTTCATGCCCGTTATGCATCAATAGATTGTAGAACTCGAGTTGTCAAGTTTCAGATTCCTAATGAGCTAGTCATAGAGTGGAGTAGTAGTTCAACAGTGCCTAAGGGTCGTTTCATTTCGTACCTAAGGCGAGAATGCTAGTTTCAAAGGGTTGTATCTATCACTTAGTCCGAGTTAATGACTCAAGTGTTGAGGTACCTCCCATTCAGTCAGTTTCTATAGTAAAAGAGTTTCCAAAAGTCTTTCCTGATGACTTACACTGAGTCCCTCCTGAGAGAGAAACAGACTTCGGTATAAACATCATTCCAAATACTCATCCTATCTCTATTCCGCTATATAAAATGGCACCAACAGAGTTGAAAGAGCAGTTAAAAGATCTATTAGATAAGGGCTTCATTCGACCAAATGTCTCACCTTGGGGCGCTCCGGTCTTGTTTGTGATAAAGAAAGATGGTTTCCTTAGGATGTGTATAGATTACCACCAATTGAACAAAGTTACCATCAAGAATAAGTATCCTCTTCCGAGAATCAATGATCTTTTTTATCAGCTTCAGGCTGCTTCCTGTTTCTCGAAAATTGATCTCAGATCTGGCTGCCATTAGTTGAAAGTTAGGGAATGTTATATTCTAAAGACAGTATTCAAGACCCGTTATGGTCATTATGAATTTCTAGTCATGTCCTTTTGTTTGACTAATGCACCAGCAACGTTCATAGATCTTATGAATAGAGTCTTCAAACCTTATTTAGATATGTTTGTTATCGTCTTCATTGATGACTTACTAATCTATTCAAGGAATGAAGAAGATCATGCTAGTCATCTCAGAATAGTTCTTTAGACTTTGAAAGATAAGAGTTATATGCTAAATTCTCTAAGTGTGAATTTTGGCTTGAGTCTGTGGCATTCTTAGGTCATATTGTGTCTGGAGAGGGAATTAGAGTTTATACTAAAAAATTTGAGGCAGTGCAGAATTGGCCTAGACCCATATCTCCAACTGCTATTAGGAGTTTCTTAGGTTTGGCTGGATATTATAGAAGGTTCGTAGAAGAGTCCTCATCTATCTTGTCTCCTTTGACGAAGTTGACTCAGAAAACAGTGAAGTTTCAATGGTCTGAAGCTTGTGAGAAAAGGTTTCAGGAATTGAAGAAAAAGTTGATTATTGCCCCAGTTTTGACCTTACCAGAAGGCACACATGGTTTTGTGGTGTATTGTGATGCATCTAGAGTTGGTTTGGGTTTTGTCTTAATGCAAAATTGCAAAGTTATAGCTTATGCCTCAGATAGTTGAAAGTTCATGAGAAGAACTACCTAACCCATGATCTAGAGTTGGTTGTTGTAGTTTTCACTTTGAAAATATGGCACCATTATTTGTATGATGTTCATGTGGATGTGTTCACCGATCACAAGAGCCTCCAATATATGTTCACTCAGAAAGAGCTTAATCTCAGACAGAGAAAATGGCTAGAGTTACTCAAGGACTATGACATGAGTATTCTTTACCACCCATGTAAGGCTAATGTTGTTGATGATTCCTTAAGTAGGTTGTCTATGGATAGCACCGCCCATGTTGAAGAAGGAAAGAGAGAGTTAGCAAAAGATGTGCACAGACTGGCACGCCTGAGAGTCAGACTTATGGATTCCATAGAAGGAGGAATAGTTGTGACGAATGGGGCTGAGTCATCATTAGTGTCAGAGGTAAAAGGCAAGCAAGACCAAGTATAATTGAAGGCAAATGTTCATAAGCAAAGAGTATTAGCTTTTGAACAAGGGGGAAATGGTGTATTAAGATATCAAAGTAGGTTGTGTGTACCAATGGTGGATG
Source organism: Solanum stenotomum (assembly GCF_019186545.1). Classification (NCBI taxonomy): domain Eukaryota; kingdom Viridiplantae; phylum Streptophyta; class Magnoliopsida; order Solanales; family Solanaceae; genus Solanum; species Solanum stenotomum. Next base: position 14,436,870 of record NC_064284.1, on the reverse strand, counting down.
GATTTTAAGAGAGGATTATGGAGGAAGCTCATAGCTCCAGATATTCCATTAATCAGGGTTCCACCAAGATGTATCGTGATTTGAAAGAAGTGTATTGGTGGAATAGTATGAAGAAGAGCATTGCAGAATTTGTTGCTAAATGTCCAAATTGCCAACAAGTCAAATGACCGATGGTTTAGCGCAGAATATATAACTTCCAGAATGGAAGTGGGAGATGATTAATATGGATTTCATCACAGGCTTGCCAAGGTCTCGCAGACAGTATGATTCTATTTGGGTGATTGTCGACAGAATGACAAAACCAGCCCATTTTCTCTCCGCAAAGACTACCCATACAACAGAAGATTATGCCAAGTTATATATTCAGGATGTGGTAAGACTTCATGGAGTTCCAGTCTCCATTATTTCAGATAGAGGTGCACAATTTACTGCACAATTCTGGAAATATTTTCAGAAAGGTTTAGGTTCAAAGGTGAATTAAGTACTGCCTTTCATCCTCAGACTGACGGGCAAGCAAAGCACACTATTCAGATATTGAAAGATATGTTGAGGGCTTGTGTGATTGATTTCAAATGGAGTTGGGATGATCACCTACATCTCATTGAGTTTGCGTACAACAACAGTTATCACTCTAGCATTCAAATGGCTCATTATGAAGCTCTTTATGAGAGAAGATGCATATCTCATATTAGATGGTTTGAAGTTAGTGAAGCAGGGTTGATAGGACCAGATTTAGTTCACCAAGCTATGGAAAAGGTGAAAGTAATTCACGAGAGATTGAAAACAGCACAGTGTCATCAGAAATCCTACACTGATGTTAGGAGAAAGGCGTTAGAGTTCGAGGTAGACGATTGGGTATATTTAAAAGTTTCACCCATGAAGGGTGTTATGAGGTTTGGTAAGAAGGGGATGCTTAGTCCCCGATATATTGGACCTTATAGAATAGCCAAGAGAATTGGCAATGCAGTTTATGAGTTAGAGTTACCACAGAAATTTGTAGCGGTTCATCCTGTGTTTCACATCTCCATGTTGAAGAAATGCATGGGCGATCCTTCATTGATCATATCAACTGAAAATATTGAGATCAAGGATAGCTTATCTTATAAGGAGATTTCGGTACAAATTCTAGATCGCCAAGTTCGCAAGTTGAGAATAAAGAAAGTTGCATCAGTCAAAGTCCTTTGGATGAACCAATTTGTTGAAGAAGCTACTTGGGAAGCTGAAGAGGATATGAAGAAGAGATATCCACANATATCAACTGAAAATATTGAGATCAATGATAGCTTATCTTATAAGGAGATTTCGGTACAGATTCTAGATCGCCAAGTTCGCAAGTTGAGAATAAAGGAAGTTGTATCAGTCAAAGTCCTTTGGATGAACCAATTTGTTGAAGAAGCTACTTGGGAAGCTGAAGAGGATATGAAGAAGAGATATCCACATCTCTTTGATACCGGAGAAAAGGCATACCAAGGTACTAATTTTCTTCTTAGTACTATCTAAAGTATAAGTGAGCTTGTTATGTGTATGAAATTGCTTTTGGGATGTTTGAACTTGATGTTACCACCCTTAGCTTAGTAAGAGTAAATCTCATTCGAGGACGAATGTTTCCAAGGGGGAGATATTGTAACATCTCGCAACTAGAAAGAACTAGAAAGAAGTTTAAAATCTGGAAATAATTATTTTTGGAAAGTATAAGGAAATCTAGAAAAATTGTAAGTTAAAGTTGAGTTTTTGGTCAACTTCACACGGCCATAACTACTAACTCAAGATCAGTTAGGTGTAATTCCATATATTGTTGGGAAGCTCTTGGAATGATCTTTCCAACGCCACCAAGTTTGTGCGATTCCGAGTTTGTATGACCAAGTTATACCCTTTGAAAGTTGGGTTGTTGGATTAAGGAAATGTCCAATCCGGAAATATAAGGGGTATTTTAGTCTTTTCATTGCCATATTATTTTAATCCAATTTTAAGAGTTTAATATGGGTCAATTCAGAACTTAGTCAGTTTTAGAACTTGGGATTTCACGCTAGGGCTAAGGAGAAAGGAGAAGAGAAAAGAAGAAGGAGAAAAGGGAAAATTCATCAAGATCAATCAAGGAAGTTAGTGTTTCACCAAGGATTTGCTTCTATGTGAGGCTCTCATAACGTTGGGATCGTTCTCCCACATGCCAAGCATATTTATTTCAGTTTGGATTCGTCCTAAAAACATTTGAATATTGATGATCTTGATACCTATTCTTGAATTCATATATTGTTCTTGAATTTGATTAAGTTGGGAAGTTCCTAAGTTCGTTATGTCACATTGTAGGGTCGATTCGAGTTAGATATTTAGGTACATTGCTGGGTATCTGTATCTAAAAGTGATTAAGGAAAAAAATCGAGTTTGGGTGGATTGGGGAAGAAAAACGAAGAAGAAATTTCGACGGGCGAAATCTGAACATGGGAGCGCGTCGCGCGACCTGATCCCAAAATTGAAATTTCAGCTTCGCGTCGCAGAGCTGACACGAGGCGTTCTTCCTCAAAAGACGTTTTTAGAACCAAAATTAAATTATGCCTCCGCGTCGCGGACCCACCTTCGAATATTGATTTTCGATCTTTTCTCATGTTAAACTATCTAGAAGCATTCCTAAACATCATAAGATCTTTCCAATCACAAATCATAATCCTTGAATCCATAATTCAATTCAAGGATCAGTTAAGAGTCAAGTCAAGAGCAGTTAAGGTCAAAGTCAAGAGAAGTCAAGAGTCAAGTTCAGATCAGTTCTTAAAGTTTTCCAAAAGTCTTTCACAAATATTTTAACTTTGTTTTAAGACTTAAGTTTTGAGTTCAGTAAAGAAGTAAAGTTGAAGATCTTCTCTTCAAAGAAGTATATGGGGACTATGAATTACCAAAGGGATTCAAAAATGTTTTTTCACATTTTAATAAGAACGGAAACTGAGATTTCCAAAGAGCCTTCGGGCTAGTTTTCAGAAAAGAGTAATAGCTTTCTAAATGAAGCAAGAAGGGGAAACTGAGATTTCCAAGGTAGCATTTGAGCTAAGTTTTTGAGCACTAATCTCAAATCACAGAAGAATATATTTTTAAAATATAAAGAGCTAGTATATTTTTGGGGGTAGTATTGAGCACCGATATGGGGGAGAGTTCAAATAACACACAGCCTGCATAAACCATTTAGCCACCATGGGTAGAAAAGGGTCATACTTTTTAGATGAACCATTTTTACAATAGACTAGTTGATCCACTTAGTAGTTTAGGTCCTATACCTTTGGCCGGGTATAGGATGCGCTGACAGCGTGAGGTAGATCGATGTATCATCACTATAGCTCTTATGTGATGGTTGTCGGTTAGAGAAACTCCCACAAAAGTTATTGTATTTTTATATACATCAGTTTATTGTATTTTTACATACATCTCAGAATTATATATATCTTTGCATACACACAGAGTTGACATCATGTTTTTAAACAACTTTTCTTTATATTGCACTTGTTTTAAACTGCATTATATTGAAATGAGTTTAGTTAAGTATTCATGACTTGAGAAGAGTAAAGGTAAGTGTTTTTTTTCAGATTCCTTTTCAATCCTATGTTGTTTTAGCATTCCAACTCGCATACTTATACATTCAATGTATGATGCCAGTTGGCCTGCATCGTCTTATGATGCAGACACATGTAACTAGGATCGGTATTCCGACGCATCGTTGATCCAATGAGCAGTTCATAGTCCATTGGTTAGCCTCCTTGCTTTCCGGAGTATCCATTTCATTGCTTTTTAGTTTAGTTTATTATGATGTTGTGGGGTTTGTCCCAACATCCATCTCAGTTGTTATTAGAGGCTTCATAGATAGTCAAATGTTAGTCCTTTGAGTCTTTTCATTATCATTTCTTATTGTCAAGACTTGGGTTGCCACATTTGGCCAAGTTGAATGTTTAACCTTTAAACATTCTCAGTTATTTCATTATTCAGTTCAGTTAAGTTCATTGATCATTATAGATATAAATATTGTCTTCCGCTGAGTTAAGTAAGCCAGGCGAAGGGTTCGCTTGGGGCCAACAATGGTTTTTGAGTGTCAGTCCCGCCCAGGGTGTAGGCTCGGAGCGTGATAATTTCTTTTCAATATTCATAAAAAAAAAATAAAAAAGGAATCAAGTAACTGAATTTGAAAGAAAAATAACGAAAGCAGATTTTTGAATGTTGGGATGAAATAAGTAAGTCAAGTACGTTCCATCTCCATTTCTGGTCACGTTCAAATAAATATCACCATTCAAATAAAATTGTAAACCCGCTAAATTTATCAAAAATAATATCAAATAATTCGATAAAATTAATTTAGGTCCTCTTGATTTCTCTTTGCAATCGATTTCAAGATGATTAACCATTGGCAAACTTCCTTTCATCATCACTCTTATACCAACTTTTTGAATATCTTTCTCTATCACGTATTGGGAATGAAAAATATTTTTCGATAAAATTAATTTGGGTCCTCTCAATTTTTCATTGCAATCGATTTTTGGATGAGTAACTATTGACAAACTTCTTCATCACTATTGTATTATACTCTTTGAATATCTTTCTCTCTCACGTATTAGGAATAAAAAATAATTTTAAAAAAAAATTGAATCTGCAAGTAATTTGCAGTGAAGTTGGTTTATGTGGTTTGAGAAAAAGAATTGTTGAGAAGAAGATGAAGAAGAAAGGGGGTTGGGTAGGGTGGGGTTGAGTAAAATGTGTTGTCATTTCATTTATGTTTTAATTAAAAAATAGATATAAAATTTATTTGAAATAATTTTCATTCTTTTTAACATTAATTTTTTTTTTATAGTTTTAGGGTCAAGTGACACATGTCATCTTTTAATTAGTCATTTTTGCCATATCATAGCAAGTGTATCACACACACTTTACTTTTTTTACTGATTTTTTAAAAAGGTCTAATAGGAACAGGTTTTGGCTATTTAAAAGTGTTCAATAGGACTAATCCTAATTGAGGTGTCTAAGTGAATTATGCAGACAACTTTAAGGGGCCGCAGATGACTTAAGCCTAAATTTTTTTTACTTATTCATTATGGGAAAAAATTTAGGAGTGTCAAATGGGAGTTGAGTTGAAATTAAAGATATTAAAATGGGTTAAAATAGAAATTGGGTTGGGTCCTGACCTGCCCAAGTTTATTTTGGGCTCAATGGGCTTAAAAACAGGTTAGGTCTTGACCCGCCCAATCTGACTCACTTGATCTCAATGATTTTTAGGGGGTAAACAACACAAATACCACTAGTTTAGGAGCTAATTACCTTCCTTCCCATGAGTTTGCAATATTACCAATCCTACCATAACTCGCATCTGGATACATATACATGTATCTCGGACACATGTTAATCAGATACATATAGTTAAGAGTATCTAAATAAGGAATGTAATTGAAAGACATAAATTAAGGAGGAAATCACACGTATAACAACTTTGGAATATTTGCAACCCCTAAAAAAAGTAGATTTTTTGTGTGTATCTGATCTGCTTATTCGGTGTATCTGAATTATTCTTTTATATATCTGATGTGTCTTCTATGTATCTGATATATACGTAATAATAAGATCTAATATATTCATTCCGTGTATTTGGAATATTCTTCTATTAATTTGATATAATGTTTTTTTGTATGTATCTGATATGAACTTAATGATTAGATCATGTATTCGATCTGTGTATCTGAACTGTTTTTCTATGTATCTAATATCAACCAAAAAATTATCTTCTTTTAGAAGTGATGAAACGACTCCCTTCTTTGGCTTCTTCAATGTTGCAGCCACCTTAGTCTTCTCATGTATGGGGGATGTGAGGTCATGGTGGCGTCAATGGGTGCGCTAAAGCTAGAGTTGAAAATGAAGTCAATTATATTATCTTGAAACCGAACAAATTATGTATCGGTTGATATGATTGTAGTTTTGGATATCTATAGATTAATTATAATATTGCGATGATTTTTTTTAATCTTGTAGGCTGTAGTTGTAGCTTGACGAAATTAGTAAAGATATGTACTACAGAAAACAAATATAATGGAGGATAAAATAGAACAACATTGTCCCTCCATATGAAAAATAAATACAAAAATAAAAATGCATCTAGTTCTAAAGAGAAGCCAATTCAACTCTCTTCCATCATAGTTGGAAACTTGGTGTTTGTTATTTTGTTGGAAACTAAAGAGCAGAACGCGATTCAAGTCTCTACTCCTTCATCTTATTTGCATAGAGATTAACCCCAAAATCAAGTTCTACTATCTTTTTCTTGATATGCTCCCCTTTCCTTGGGTTTTGCTTGTGGTCTTGTTGGCCTTTCTACTGGGTAGTGGGATTGGGAGAGAAATGACGGGTGTGATGTGAGAGAAAGTGATTTGAATTGTTAATGTCTCATTAATAGAGGAGATTTAATTTTAAGATAATTATTCAATATATTTTTCAAAATATATGGTATAATTATTTAAAAATGGTATTATATGTAATTTTTTAAAACTAGAGGTAAAATATGATAGTGAAGTATGTCTAGATAGATAGTTTTTCCTTCTTTTTTTTTTCTCTCCATATAGTTCTTATCAAGTTAATCGTGTGTATTTCAGTCATATTTTGTGTGGAATTTTTGTTCCACGACTCTCTATTGTTGATTTTGCTATTTTTGTTGAGGTTTACTTCAGTTCTATTTCGGAATTTTCTTTCTTCAAAGGAATGAAGCAATCATTGGGAACGGTGAAATGAGCAATGTTGCGCTAATGGAGCAATCATTGAGAACGACGTAATGAGCAATGCTGCTAGCAAATTTTGTGGACTATATATATATATATATATATATATATATATATATAAAGTGGAATTACAAAAAAAAGTTGAAAGATGAAATGTCATTTTACCCCTACACTAAATTAAAATATTATAAATATTTAGTTAATTATATGTTTAAATATTAGTGATAATCAATTACTACATTGAGTAAATGGAGTGCTCATGTGCTCAAAGGAGGATTGTTTGTTCTTCCAGATTTTAATGAGAAATTAAAATATTATTAATTTTTAATTAATTACATATTTAAATATTAGTGATAATCAATTACTACATTGAGTAAATGAAGTATCATGCGCTCAAAGGAGGATTGTTTGCTCTTCCAGATAAATTTTAGTGGAGGTTCATTGCATATATTTAATATTTTTAAAGTTGTTCTCTTTATCTATTTTGTCCCTTTGAAATTCCACGGTAAATATTATTTGCACTTCTTTTTCTTATCTACATATGTTTTATTTTTCTTCTTTATTTGTTTTAAATATTTGTCTTCATAACTTATATCTAATTACCTATTCAATTGACATGCTTAATATTCATAACCTTCAAATATTTAATTTAAAACTTTAAGATGTCTTTTGGTATTCCTCTATTTTTATCTATATAAATTCATCTTTTTTGTTTCATTAAACTCACACTCAAGATTATCCTTTTCATTTTATAGTTAAAGTAGTGAAGTCATCAACATCTAAAGTATATGATATATCTACCTTAGTCTGATTATGTATCACTTTACAAATCAAATAGTACAAAATCAAATCAAAAAACCGAATGCACAGGCCTAGTTATAATCACGTGAGGAGTAAGGATCGTAAACATAACACAAAAGGGCCCTTTATTAACACATGGAAATTAAATGACAAATAAAATATGCATCATGATCACTCACTGAAGGGGCATGTTTTATTTAATTTGTCCAATTAAGAGTGTAGATTAAGTATATGATATATCTACCTTAGTCTGATTATATATCACTTTACAAATCAAATAGTACAAAATCAAATCGAAAAACCGAATGCACATGCCTAGTTATAATCACGTGAGGAGTAAGGATCGTAAACATAACACAAAAGGGCCCTTTATTAACACATGGAAATTAAATGACAAATAAAATATGCATCATGATCACTCACTGAAGGGGCATGTTTTATTTAATTTGTCCAATTAAGAGTGTAGTTAAGGGTAAACCTCAATAACACACCTTAATCCTAAGATAGGAATAATCTTGTAGTCACTATAACCAGCATCATAGAAGAGTTTTGCCCATTCTTGTTCCCTTTTTTGTTTTCCAGAAACAGCAACCATCGTAAGCATGTCATAGAAAAGTTGAGTTTCATATGTCTTACTGTCGTCGTCTTCTTTCTCTACGTTATGATCTATCGGTATCATGTCAATGATGATCACCTTTCCTCCGTTCTCCTTATTTAAAATTGCTTCTTTACATTTCTTCAATATTTTTATACAATCTTCGTCCTCCCAGTCAAGTAGCACTGACTGCTTATAATATATGATTCATCAAAGGTAAACCATTAGTACGTACATGTACATGTACATTTACGGAGTATTATAATATGAATTTTAAGTTACGTACCTTTAGTACAACTGCATCGGCCGAAGGAATGGAGTTAAACATGTCTCCTCCGACATAGCTCAGGTTCTTGCTTCCTTCAAGCCCTTCAATTACATGAGGCAAATCTAAGACAGTACAATTTATTTGTGGAAATGCTTCGGCAATAGCTTTAGCTACGGTTCCAGTGCCTCCTGCAACGTCCACCAACGATTTCAACCCTTCAAAAACTCCCTTCCCATTTTGAATCAACACGCTCATGACCAAACGGGCATCACCAGCCATAGCTTCATTAAATAGACGGTTAAATTTTGGTTCCTTCTCGGCATATTCAAAGATGTCCTTCCCATGAGTAGTGGCAAATGGAGAAGTCCCGCCATTTTGGATCCATTGGCTGAGATAGTGCCACGGATCCATCATAATTGGATCAAGCATCATTTGAATAAAAGGGATCATGCTCAAATTATTAGGTTCATCTTTAAGGAGAAGACGTGAAGACGGAGTAAGTAAATAACCCTCTTCTTCTTGAATAAAGAAGCCTGCATGAATTAGCATACGCATGAGACGGTAAACACAATTATGAGTTTTAGCCTTATTATTATTGTTGATGGGGAGGGCCTCTACTAAATCAGAGAGGTTCATGGGTCGGCCATGGCTATGGATGATATCTGGAATTTCAAGTTGAATTGCACATTTAAGTGACATGGAGTTGATGTAGTTGAATATATGGTTCCATATGTGTGCCTGAGCAGCCAGAACTTGTCTAGTTTCGTCTCCAATATCATTATTAGGTAATGCCATTTTTGTTATACTTATTAATTTCTTTGAGATGCTAAGGATTTATATATACATATTTATTATTTATAAGAAGAACGGGAGGACCAATCCAGCCTGTGTCCTTGCTTCATCGTACAGCCTACCAACATGAACTTATCTTTACTGGCTGGCGCGCATTTGAGGGTGCATTCTAGTACTGTACGTTACGTGGTCCACCACCATAAATTATTTTTCCCTTTGAGACTTTTGTGTTTTCTGACATCATCTCGTTCTTTTCCAGTGAATTGGTTTGTTGGAAAATTAGTAGGAAAACCATATTCTATAACACAAACTTTTCACTTATTCGGGGGAAAAAAATTTAGGGGTGTCAAATTGGTAGGTTGAATTAAAGTTGGAGATATTAAAATGGGTTGAAATAGAAATTGGATTGGATCCTGACCAGTCCAAGTTCACTTTGAATTCAAATGGATTGGGTCTTGACCCGCCCAATTTGACCTACTTGATCTCAATAATTTTAATATATTATTATTTATAAGAAGAACGAGAAGACCAATCCAGGCTTCATCGTACAACTTATCAACATATATCAGAGTGTAACATATAAACATGGAATTCCAAAAACGTGCATCAATTGTACATTTTATCCAAAAAATAAAGAGCACCTCTACCCCTTCAAGTCATCTTCTTCCCCAAATTTAAACTTTTCTATTCAATGTCAGATGTAGTATTTTTTTTATTTAACAATTTAGACTTATTAATAAGGGTATTTTTGGAACATTGTAGAGTCCTTTTCCATTTTTCTTAAAGTTTGTGCCAAGTCAAAGTAGCTCATATAAAATGGAATAGAGGGAGTAATTTCTTTGATAATGATGATCAACGTACGTCTATGTATAGTTATAAGATAAGAAGAACGAGAGGACCAATCCAGGCTTCATCGTACAACCTACCAACATGAACTTTTCTTTAGTGGTTGGCGCACATTTGAGAATTGTACGTTATGTTGGTTCCCCACCAAAAAATAATTACTTTTTTTCCTTTGAGACTTTTGTGTTTTCTGCACCTATGACGTCATCTCTTGCATCAGAGTGTAACATATAAACATGGAATTCCAAAAACGTTATAAATAAATAAAATTTATAATCACATCATTACTTTATAAAATTTATTATTCTCACCAACATATAGTCTTTTAACTCACACCAACTGATTGTTGAGTAATAATTTTGTTCTCTTCATTTACTCCAACACCTAATTTATTACTTCTACCGTTTTATATTTATTACAACTCAAAGTAACAATGTTGGTTCGTCTTCTCGGTCACATGATCGAGAAATGCAAGTTCAACCTAAGAAATTGTCCGTACTATATGGGAGGATTATGTTAAAGACTAGTACACTACAATTTATGTTCAATTTTTTTTATTGAATTAAAGTTTGATGAATTAAAGTTGGATGAAACAGTTACTTAAGTGGAGAACAAATAACTTTGTAATAATTTATTATGCGATTTTATAAAGTTTTGTTTATTTGGCAAGATTGAATAAATAATTAGGGCTACTTTAATAGTTTTACAACTTATGAAATGCTTATGTTTATGAGGAAATATACAACATAAAAATTTCATATCGCATGCCCAAACAAAATTTCAATTTCAACTCATAATCCCATAATATGATATCATATCGCATGGCCAAACTGGCGCTTAGTATATCTAATATTTCTAATTTTACATGATTAAAGAATATTTTAATTTGCATACACTTTGCATTAGGAATTTAGGATCATTAATAAAAGGAAAATAAATAAATATACAAGAGGAAGTTTCCTTTGTTAACACATAGGGAGATGAAGAATAACATTTCCAAAATAATGCACAAACAGGGGAACATAAGATAGAGTATTGGCTTCTACTGTATGTTATTGGAACGTTATATAATTTGGCCAAGCCTTGTGTTTATTTGAACTTTTGCGATCGACAAGAGTAGATTAAGGATAAACCACAATCACTGATCTTAATCCCAGTATAGGAATAATGTTGTAGTCACTAAAACCAGCATCAACGAAAAGTTTTGCCCATTCTTGTTCACTTCTTTCTTTTCCACCAAGAAGAACCATCATAAGCATGTCCAGAAAGAGTTGAGTTTCATATGACTTGTCGTCTTTGTTTTGATCCATCACTATTTCAATGACGATTGCCCTTCCTCCATTCTCTTTACTTGGAATTGCTTCTTTACATTTCTTCAATATTTTTATACAATCTTCATTACTTCAATCATGTAATACCCATTGCTTGCCATATACATCAAAGTAAACACAAATAATTAATACTTTTATAGTGAAACAATTTAAATTGACAGAAAAGGGTCGTGTGTGTATGTACTACTGTAAAATTAGGTCTTAGGCCTAACTCACACCCTAAAAGCTAGCTTAAAGAGAGGAGGATTGTCCAAGTCTTATAAGGAGTGCACCCATCTCATTAAACACTAATGTGAGACTTTTTGCTTTAACACCCCACCTCACGTCCAGTGCTTAGCATCTGGTGTGTGGGCAATTTTGGGCTATTTTTGACCCACCTCATGCCTAGTGTGTGGACAATTTTTGATTTTTTTGGCCACAACATCGGTGACATGGGTCTTGCTCTGATACCATGTAAAAATTAGGTATTAGACCTAACTCACACTCCAAAAGCTAGCTTAAAGAGATGAAGATTGTCCAAACCTTATAAATAGGTGCACCCATCTTATTAACCACCAATGTGAGACCTTTTGCTTTAACAATTACAAAGTTATACCTTAAGCAACATTATTTTGTTTCATAGCATCCGTAGCAAAAAATATAGGGTGGCTAAAAAATAGCTACAATCTTTACATGGTCTGTGGCTAAGAATTTATACTTCTAGCTACAGATGTAGCTGCAATAGAAACAAGTTTCTGCCACAAAAATAAACTTATGGCAAGTTATTTTACTCTTGTGCCACTACAAATAAAATTTATAGCTATATTTATATAGCAGCCACAAGGTGTTGTATTGTAGCAAAAGATCTAATTTATTTGCCATAGAAATCTGAATTTTGTAGCTAGTTTTGTAACTTATCTCGTGGCAATAGTATCATATTTGTTATGAATTATAAAAATTCATAGTTATAACTCAATGTATTTGCCACAAATATTTTCATATTGTAGCTAAGAATTCATACCTTTAGCCATGAAATATATAGCATTGAAGCTTAATAAAAATTATTTGCTACGAAAAAGTAATTTTTTAGCCATGTTCTTTATACGTGGCAATTATAGGAGCATACGTATACCTACGAATTTAATATTTGATAACTAAAATTTCACAGCTCATTGTCACAAGATATAAATTGTAGCCAAAAGTTCTTCATTTGATATGAAAATGTGTATAAATAATATTTCCGTGGCAATTATATATGTTTTGCTACAAATTTAATAAAATTATAGCTACTAATTCATATAATGTAGATAAGATTTAACACAAAATTTATAAAAGATAGTGTGAAATATAATAAATTGTTTATTGTATATAATGTATTAAAAAATAATTAATAAAGATTCAACAATGTCTTCTAACATAGTGAAACATCATTTTACTCAAACATATCAGTATTCTTTTACAAGAGAAAACAATTATCCGTATCACGTCTATTTTGATGCTTTCATCACTCTTTCACAAGTTGCAATAACAGTTAAAAAATTAAGTTAAAAATAAAATAATGACATATTCAATTTAATTATCAGTATAAACTTTTCAAAATAAAACAAATATTTACTAAATTAATGATATGGGAAAATATATATTTTTTAAATTACTTACGGTTATAGAATCTTTTGAGTGTCGACCTTGAGTTGCAACCATCATTTGAAAACTATATAAATAACATCAAATATAAGTGTGAAGTAAATAAGATCAATAATAATAACGAATACTTGTTGAATTTTATGATTCACGTTCTTTCATAATTGCAATCTCTTTTGACTCATGATTCCTAAGAATACTTTCCTCAAGAAAAGTATTTATAAAAGTATCACAATTCTTTGGTAATGTGTAAGTTTGGACAGATTTTCCTTATGCAATTTATAATTAATAGTCATGCTCATAACATTTGAATCATCAAAACATTCCGATAATATATCATAATCACGAATAATCCTATCATCTATCATAGAAAAATAATAATTTCCTTCCAAAATATCAAATTCTAGTGAAATAAAATTGTAGCAATCATAAACAGAACCAAAAAAAAGAAAATAATATACTCCACAAGAGGAATTAGAAATAAAACATGGTTATTATATCATCTCATTGAATAAAAAAATATTATGAAAGTGAAAGAAAAAAGAAAATTAAAAGAAGAAGAAGAAGAATGTACTTGGCTACGGTGAAATCTCACAAATCAAAACAGTACTTTGTTAAATCATATACTTAAATGCAGGCAAATAAAAAAGTTAGTATATAATTTTTTTTTGCAGCGACTTGGAAACAAAAATTGAAATTGGGATGCATATTAAAATAGGAGAAACTGACGTGTGGGTTGATTTTCTTCCTTTCGGGGGGAAAGGTTTTTTTTAGGGATTTTGACTTATTATATAAAATAGGAAATGAAAGAGCTAATTTAGGCATAAAATAATGAGAGGGAAATAACTTGGAGGGAAATCTTTTTGCCTTTGTTTTGAATTTCGATGTTACAAATTACTTGCTTTTTTAAATTTTTTTTTGATATAACTCATTAATTTTTTAATAAATTAGAAGATTTTTTTTGTGAATTCATCCATTTCCCTCCTAATATTCAGAACAATAAGTAGGTTTTAATACAATTAAATTATATTTAAAACTTAAAATCATTATCTAAAAGAATTTAAATTAGCTACGAACTTTGTCGCATTTATTGCTTTTATCTCATAGCTAAAAGAATTTTGTTGTCAATTTAATGCTAACTATTATTAATGATAGATTTTGCTATTTGATTATAATATTTGTTTGTCGCTAAATCTTATTTTTTTTAGTAGTGATTAATTATGTGGGTATATAATTTGGCCATGATTTGTTATAAAATTTGAAAAAGGTACTTTTTATTTTTGAAGTTATATTTGAAAGGAAATTTGTGTTTGACCATGAATACAAATTGAAATTGTTTTTGACTTTTTATGAGTAATTTGGAGTGAAAAGGGTGAAAATACCTTTTTGTTGTTTCCCCAATTCTTCAAAATTCTATAATTCAAGTTGAATTTTGAAATTTTATGACCAAACGTGATTTTCGTAGTTTCACTTTTGGAGAAAAACAAAAATTCATGATCAAACACCTATAATTAAGGTCATATAAAATTAAATTGAATCAAATTTTATATAAACATCTAATTAGATTAAATCTGTTAAGATTATTCTAAAAAATAAAGGTCCAAGTCAAATTACAATTTTCATGTAGTACTTGTTTAATATAACAAATGAACGACCCTGATTATTGGTGAACTTTGTTTAAATTGTATTTGAAACTTACTAGATATAAAAAGAAATAATAATAATAATAGTAATAATAATAATAATAATAATAATAAAAGAAATAATAATAATAATAATAAAAGAAATAATAATAATAATAGTAAAAAGAAGTGAAAAGCTTATCCGCATCGGTAGCAGGCCCGCACTACTGTAGCAACATTGTTCACCTACAGTAGATACACTGTTCACCTACAATAGATACACTATTACCAGGACCCTACTGTTAACAGTAGATACTAGTGTATCTACTGTTCACCTACAGTAAATACACTATTATTATTATAATAATAATAATAATAACAACAACAACAACACTGTAATCTTAGTGAAATTTTGAGAGGGCGATGTATATATAACCTTATCCGTGAAGATAGAGAATATTTTCGAAAGACTCTTAGCTCAAGTAAAAAATACAAGTTAAGTTTAGAAAAGAAATACACTAATGAAAAAGTCATATTGAGAATAAAAAAAGAACAAGGCTATTTATTTAACATTTATTTAAATTATATTTGAAACTTAAAACTAAATCGACTAGAACAATGTATACCTATTATTATACCAAGATATATTATTTTGAGAAAATAAGTTCGAGTCAAATCTAACAATTCTCAAAGTACTTGAACAAGATGAAATTTGAGGTGAATTAGTGAAGTTAATTTTGTTTAAATTTAATATAGGTAATCAACCAAAATTAATTAAACATAACTCTTTTTTATTTAATTTATATTTAAAACTTATTTATTAAGATCTTTTAAGATAGAATAATTAACATCTCTAATTAAGATAGCTAGATAAATGTATTGTTCGATAAAAGAGATGTGACTCAAATAACAATTCTGAACACAACATAAAGTACCTCAAAACTTATGTTTCATCTCGTATTACATAAAACGTCTCACCTTAATTGTGCTCATGTTCTTTACAAACATCAGTTAAATTCATAATAAATTATATTGTAGTTATCATTTTTTTTGTCAATTGTTAAATTATTGTAATTAAATTGATAATTATGGAATTTGAACAAAAGAAAACTACATGTATCATTCCCTTCATTCACTTTATTTAGTCCACTTTGGACGTTACACCTCTATAAAAATGACGATTGGTATGACTATTGTACAAGATATCCATATATTAATTGATGTTTAGGTCTTGAAAAATAATTTTAAAAATAAGTAATTAATAACTTTTAACGTGATTTTCTTATTTACATCCACGATTTGGTGCAAAACTTGTTTCCTTTCCTCTTTAAGTTGCGGTACTCTCATATTTGTGTGTCTCGTGTTTATATTATTTCGTAATGACAAATAATTGTAATTACCAAGTTAATTATTGCCACAATTTTGATACTCAAAAAAATATTTATTTAATTATAATATTTTATTTTAAATTATATTTTATGGATAAAAGGTTATTATTGCTCCAAATAGTTTCAACACGATGGTGGAATAAATTATAATTAGTTATAAATTTTATTATAGAACAAAATCAATGACTGTATCATTTAATATGCCACAAATTTTATAACTTGAAAAAAAATATCTATTCTGCTATTAATTTTTCTTCAAATAGTTTATGGTGGTTAAAATTTATCACTACTGTGGCAATTTCACATTCGTGGTAAATATTAACAATTAGTTACGAAATTTTATTTTGGCAAAAAAATTATGGCTATTTTCATTTATTTATTGCCACAATCTTTATAAACTGAAGCAAAATTTTTTATTTAGCTACAAATATTTCTTCAAATAACTTATGGTGGCTAAAAGGTTGTTATCACTATTGTAAATTTAAACTCCCGGTAAAAATTAACAATTAACTACGAAATTTTATTGTAACAAAATATCTATGGCTACTTCGTTTAATTATTGTCATAATTTTTTATAACTCGAAGAAAATATATTTATTAGCTACAATATTTTGTTTCAAATAACTTATTGTGGCTAATGAGTTACTATTACTACAATTACTTTTATCGTGTGGCAACAACTAATATTTAGCTACATAATTTTATCGTAGCAGTAATATTATAGCTATTTAGGTAATTATTGCCACGACTATTGATAATTATAGCAAAAACTAGATTTTAGCTTTATCAATTTAATTTTCGTGGCTAAGAAATTTGATGAATTTTTAGATAGCCACGAAATTTGAAGTTTGTGGCTATTACTAAATAATAGCTGCGAGTTTTAGATTGGTAGCTTAGATTCCGTAGCTATAAATACATTTTCTTGTAGTGCATTTTTGTGATACTTATTACTCTCTCTGTCCCAATTTATGTGACTCACTTTCCTTTTTGATCAGTCCCAAAAAGAATAACACATTTCCTTATTTGGTAAATATTTAATGACATTATCCCTATTTTACCCTTCTTGAATCTCATTATTTCAATAGTTGCACTCTTTTAATTTAAAGAAAAAGTTATTGAAATACAGTAAAGTACAAATATTTTTCTCTTTTTCTGACAGTCAACAGTACTTTAAACACTTTTTTCAATACTTTGTCATCACCTTTTAAAATGTAAAAGGAAGAATTGAAAAATTAAAGATGAAGTATCTCTACTTATATGGAGTCCATTAGCTTGTATTTTAAAATTTGGCAAAAAATTGGTGCTAGAAACTGAAAATTTTGATCTTTTCCTACATTTATTTTTTTTATGTTATCAATTTTTTGAAACTACAATTAAAATCATGAAAAAAAATTACTTTTACATGCAATGCAAAAACTCAATCATTTTGGAGTTTATCTTCTTCATTGAAAGACTATGGAGAGAGAATGGAGAAAAAAGAAGAGAGAAATATATATATTGGACTCTTTTGAATTTACATTAATAATTGATGTGATATTAACTTATGAGGAGAGAGAAAAGGCATAAACTTTTCTATTCAATGTCAAATGTAGTATTTTTTTTATTTAACAATTTAGACTTATTAATAAGGGTATTTTCGGAACATTGTAGAGTCTTTTTCTATTTTCTTAAAATTTGTGCCAAGTCAAAGTATCTCATATAAAATGAAACGGAGGGAGTAATTTCTGTGATAATGATGATCATCGTACGTCTATGTATAGTTATAAGATAAGAAGAACGAGAGGACCAATTCAGGCTTCATCGTACAACCTACCAACATGAACTTATCTTTAGTGGTTGGCACACATTTGAGAATTGTACATTACGCTGGTCCCCCACCAAAACATAATTATTTTTTTTCCTTTGAGACTTTTGTGTTTTCTGCACCTATGACATCATCTCCTGCATCAGAGTGTAACATATAAACATGGAATTTCAAAAAGGTGCATCAATTGTACATTTTATCCAAATAAGAAAGAGCACCCCTACCTCTTCAAGTCATCTTCTTTCCCAAATTTAAACTTTTCTATTCAATGTCAGATGTAGTGTTTTTTTATTTAACAATTTAGACTTATTAATAATGGTATTTTTGAAACATTTTAGAGTCTTTTATCATTTTTCTTAAAGTTTGTGCCAAGTCAAAGTACCTCATATAAAATGAAACGGATGAAGTAATTTCTTTGATAATGATAATCAACGTACGTCTATGTATAGTTATAAGATAAGAAGAACGAGAGGACCAATCCAGGCTTCATCGTACAGCCTACCAACATGAACTTATCTTTAGTGGTTGGCGCACATTTGAGAATTGTACATTACGCTGGTCCCCNCCCCCCCCCCCCCCCGCCCTCTCCCCCCAAAAAAAAATAATTACTTTTTTTCCTTTGAGACTTTTGTGTTTTCTGCACCTGTGACATCATCTCCTGCATCAGAGTGTAACATATAAACATGGAATTCCAAAAATGTGCATCAATTGTACATTTTATCCAAAAAAGAAAGAGCACCCCTACCTCTTCAAGTCATCTTCTTCCCCAAATTTAAACTTTTCTATTCAATGTCAGATGTAGTATTTTTTTTTATTTAACAATTTAGACTTATTAATAAGGGTATTTTTGGAACATTGAGAGTCTTTTTCTATTTTTCTTAAAATTTGTGTCAAGTCAAAGTACCTCATATAAAATGGAACGGAGGGAGTAACGTTGACACCCAATTTTGGAACTCCACAATATAAATTAACCATCATGCTTCTTAAATTCCAAACGATTTGAAATAATTGACTTTATAAAATTTAAAATATTTTTCAAGTCATTTCAAATAATTTCCTCATTTTTATAGTTTTTAAATTAATTTATATAGTCTATAAATTTTGTATACATTTATTATATTTTATTAATATTCGAAAACCGTCTCAAAAGATTTTGTTAAATATTTGGTTAATTAGTTTAGTTATATAATAGTTTATATTTTAAATTATTTAGTTTATAATTAAGTTAGTTATTTTATTTCGTTAAAAGTAAAAAGCTCATTAATTAATTTATATTAATTCATCTTATTTAATCACCAACAGAATTTACTAAGTGAATTCAATTTGACTACATTCCTAATTCATCGGCTAAATTTGTAATGCTATCGACCACTCAATTCGATTAAAATTGTAGCTTACTAGCCATTACTTTTAGGGAAAATTAGCAATTAAGTCATAATACCTAATATAATTAGTCAAAATAACAACATATTTAAAATGGCAGAATGACAATATTTTTATAAAATAATATGTATTCAGATTTTGGTATTTAAAATTAATTTTATTAATGGAAAGAGTCCTAAATTGGACCAAATTATATATCAATAACCGTTTAAAGGAAAAAAAAAACCAATACACATTAACCTTTTTTCAACTCCATTCACGTTTCTTCCCCACTTTTCACGTTTCTTCCTCACCTTTCACGTTTCAAGTTTATCTTTCTTCAAGGTGCTAAATTATTGTTCATCAAGAAATCTTTTTTATTGTTAAATGAAATCTATTTATTAATTCAAGCAGATTTCTCGATTGGTAAGATAATTTCCATTATCCATTTTGATTTATTTTGATTTGATGTTTAAATCACTGATTCTATATATTATGAATTTTCAGTCGAATTTTTCAATTTTTATGTGATTTTGTTTAGTTATTCATCAAATAGTTATGATTTTCAATTTTTTCAATTTTTTTGTGATTTTCTTTTAATTTTTCAGATTTTGGAGAATCTAGAAATTCATATGTATGTTTATTTTGTTTGATATTTAATACATTCTAATTTTTGATAATTTTGAAATTCAAATTATCAAAAATTTTGTTTTCATATTTGAGATTTAGTAGATTGTAGTAACTACATTAGCACACATACGTCATATATTGTTTGATTTTTTTATACATTCATATTTAATAATTTCGAATTTTGCTTATAGGGTTACTAATGCACAAGTGAATACGGATTCAGATTCGATTTTGATGGAAATAAATCGAAAAAAAGAACATAGTAGATGATGAAGAAGAAGAAAGACAAAGTCAAATAAGAAGGTTACAATTTGCATTCATATTAATTTTTGTTTGTCAATTGTTTTTCTTTTACTCATCATTTGTATTTTTATTTTAAAATAATGTATTTCTTTTTTAGTTTGTAGTAATTTAAATAGGTATATAATGTATTCATAATTTATAGAATTGTGATGAATACATTATAAGAAGGGAAATGGAAACTTATTAGTATTCATTTTTTCGTTTGAAATACAAAATCATACTGAAATACAACCTGATATTTGAAATACAAACTTAGTAAGACATATTTTGTATTTTATTTGGCTAAAGCAATATAATTTTATGAATACATAATATTTAAAATTGTGCGACGAATACATCGCAAGAAGGGGAATACAAAATTATTTTTATTCATTCTGCGTTTGATATACAAAATGATATTGAAATAAAACCTGATATTTGAAATAAAAACTAAGCTAGAAAATACTTTCTGCAAATTTAAAGTGAAAAAATAATATAACAAAATTGGATATTGAAATATAAATACAATTTATTTTGAATAAACTTATTCTATGTATTATATATGTATTCATCGCAACTGTATTTTTCAATATCATTTCGATCTACAACTAATTTGTATTTATATTTTGGTATATATTACACAACTGCCTTTATTTTTGTACTTGAACTAGAATGCCAAAGAGTTGTATTCATCATAAATCAATACCAACATTTTTTGTATTTTAAATTAGTCATACATATCATTAGGTATTCGAATATATTTCGAATGAACACATATTCAAATAAGTTCAAACATTTAAATATCCAAAACAGAGGGCATTATAAATTTTCCAACACTTCCACTCATATAAGATATAAAAAACAAACTACTGTTTTCAAAAAAATAAAATTGAAATTCTTAAGAACAAAGAAAAAAACGCTAGAAAGAAAAATGACAACATATGCTTTTTCAAAAACATAACTGATGTTAAATTTTTTTTAAAAATTACTTTTTTTGAAATTTTTTGTTCCATGATTTTCTCTATTCAGTTATTAATTATTTGTATTCTTTCAAATTAATCAAAATAAAATAATTACATAACCCAATCCTTAACAAATTAAAATATTGACATTTTAAATAAATAGTGAAACTATTGCTAAAGAGTCCCATTAAAAGCTAAAATATTGTTGTTTTGAAAAATTTCCCTTACTTTTACCTCACCCTTTAACCATTTTAGGCCTTTTATTTTGCAACACTTCCCGATCCAGCCCACCTTTTCCTCTGACCCAGCCCAAAACAAAAGAAAAAAACCATACCCATACAATTACAATACATTACTCTACTCCACCTGCAGCCCAAAACCCCACCTCAGCCGACCCATTTCCCCAAATAACCCCAAATCCATTCCAGCAACAATTCAATAATACAACATACACCAACTGACCCCCACCTGCTGCATTCTTCTTCCTCACAGTCCAGCAGCGACACCGAACAAACCCAGAAAAATTCTCAGCAGTCCAGAACCTTGATCACGAAAACAGCCCAAACCCGAGCCCAGTTCGCTGCGTCTGTCGTCTCTCTCAATGTCTCTTTCAAACCATACGTTTCCAGCAGCTGCCAGCAATGTGTTTCGGTCCTTGGGGCCTTGAGATCAAGATACGTCTCGCCCCAAGGACGATGGAGCAGATTTGAGGCGTCGATTTACCCTTTCCTCTTTCGGAATTGGGCGAAATTTTCAGAAAAGGTTATCTTCCTAAAATGGTGAAAGATATTTGGGTTGTTTGAATTTCGAAATGGACCTTCTTTATTCAATTTTTGGTCCTTTCCCTCCATTTTTTCCGAACCCTAATTTCCCCCCCTATAAATACCTCATCCTCTTCGCTGTGAAAGGGGTGGAAAATTTGGGTTTAGAGAAAAACATTGGAAAAAGTTAGGGAGATTTTTTTTGTTGATTTTTTGAACGGAGATATAATAGAACAGCTTGTTTTTGAGTGCGATATTCTGCTCGGATTTCTTAATCGCTACCCGAGTCTAAACATGTGTGGTGAAGTCGTCCCCTGCTCGTTCTCGTCCCTGTCTCGCTGCCCCGAAAAAGGTATCACCTTCTTCTACCTCAAAATGACCTTTAAATGTTTGAAAAACTCTTTATTTTGTGTTTAGTTGGCTGTTAGTTGCTGTTTAGTTTATAATATTTTGATATGATGTGTATGTTTTTAGTCGCTTCATTGAGTTAGTTGGTATATCGAATTAAAGTTTTAGGGATTTGTACTCAATGTTGTGATCTTTTTGTTTTCTTAAGTTTGAGCTTTGCTACAGCTTTTTTTTACTGTTAATATTATTTCTTTTACAAAATGAAGCAGAATCTCGGCAAACTTGTTGATGTGAAAGTTGTTTATCGTGTTACCTACTATTTGTAGAATGTAATAGCTTATTTTCCTCCATCTGTTAGTTTCTCTGTTCACAACTTGCTTCGTCTCAAGTTTTTCTTGTGCTTAGCATTGTCTCAAAGGGTTGCCTAAAATATCGTGTTTAAGCTGTTTGATTCAATAGTTTCGTTTTGTTTTCACTCTGTGTTTTTATCCTGCTTTAAGTTCATTCATAGACCGTTTAATCGAGTCTCGTTTCAACTCTCTTTATTTGATCGTGTTTCCATGATTTGTTTGAAACTCAGTTTTCTCGTTTTCCTCGTGTTCGGAATCCTGATGGATTGAATACGCTAAGTTTATTTCTGTTATTATTACTTCTTTTATTTTGATTAAATGTCAAACTGATTGTAGTCTTAGAGCCCGTCTGGATTGACTTAAAAAAAGTAACTTTTAAAAAATAACTTTTTAAAGTGCTGGAACTTATTTTAAAAATAAGTAATTATGTATTTGGATAAAATTGCTGCAGTTGAAAAAAAAGTTGTTGATGTGTTTGGCAAATAAGTGCTGGTAAACACTTTTTAAAATCAAAATGTCTGAAATACCCTTTAAGCTGTTAACATGATAAAAAGTTGATTAATTTAAGATTTTTATACTTAAAAAAAATTAAAATAAAATAAATTTATATTTTACATTCATAAGTAATAATAGTTTCGTATCATTCACATATTTCTTTACCACCACAAATTATTTATAATAATAATAATAATAATAATAATAAATAAATAAATAATAATAATAATAATAATAAAAATAATAATAACAATAATAATAAGAATAATAATAATAAGAATAATAAGAATAATAATAAAAATAATAATAATAATAATAAATAATAATAATAATAAAAATAAAACAACAACAACAATAAAGTCCAGTGGATGCACTGAAGAAAGCCGACGATTTTTTGGCAAAATTAAAGGACAAGATGTAAAAAGAAGTGTAAAGCTTATCCGCGTCGGTAGCGGGCTCGCGCTACTGTAGCAACATTGTTCACCAACAGTAGATACACTGTTAGCAGGACCTAGGTAGGGGCCCAATATCCTGTACAAAGATGCTCTTTTTTTCTATAAATAAGTTTGTTTTTCTTTAATTGAGGGCAGGTTTTAGAAACCACTTCTTTAAATTTTTCTCTCTCTCTTGTAAAATCTTCAAAGTATTGTAAGCTTGCCGGACTTTGGCCGGAGCAATAAAGACTGGTGTTTACTATAAGGTACTTCCTTTTATTTTCAGCTTTATCTTTTTATCTCTGAGTTAAGTCGAGACTATGTCCGGCTAAAAAATTATATCTATGCCGAATAACTAACTTCTATTTTATATAAACCATGAACGGATCTAAGCTTTATTTAAATATAGAAGAATTTTAGTATGACTTCTCGACTTGGTTCTGAGATTGAGGTACAGTCGAATCTAGTACTACTTTTATTGGCTTTATCTTTGTGACTTCGTCTGATGAGCCGTGGTGTTTAGCCCGAAAAAGAGTTTGATAAGTAGGGCGCCTGATACCCGATTAGAACTATCAAACACGTGGGCTCAATAAAAGTATGTATTAGCTTCTTGACAAACCCTTTGCTTGGGTAAAATAATTAAACCATACATTCTGAGAAACTATGTTAAAATTCTTGTGTATTTCGATTCATATGTAGTTGGACTACCTCTAAGGATATTGACTTGCTTGATCTATGACTGGGCGGACCACCGCCAGGTCAGTGATTCTGTATCGTTGGTATCAGAGCCTATGAACTTTCATGGTATATATATACTTGATGTGAAGAATTTCGGCATAGATATATTCTCTCTTTTATGGATCAAGAAGATATTAAAAGTACTCGGTTAGAAGATCTAAATATACCTCAAAACCTTGATTTGTTAAACAAATGGACTATTTCGAAAGTGAATATAAAAACTATTTATGATTATGTTTGGTTTGATAAAATCTCAATTAAGCAGTTTATTAAAACAACTGAGCAATCTTTGGCGTTAAACTCGTCAGAACAAACTATTCGTTTATTAAATAAGCGTGATATTGAATTTTATAAATCTCAATATAAATTCTTGCATATTGGCATGGTTTAAATTGCTTTCAAGCCTTTGATTCTTAAAGGGTTACCAGAGACGTTCTTAGCTGCTCTTCGTGACGTGAGAAATCTTAATTTTCGACAGTCTTTGATGGGTTCGATAGAATCTACAGTGGCCTATGGCTCAGTTTATTTTAATGCTTAGCCAAATTTGCAATTATCTTTGACTGATTCTAATATCTTAGATGCTTTAACTTTGAAAGTTAAGACGCATGGTTGTAACTATGCAGCTGATTCTGAATTAATCTGCTTGTCTTATAGAATCTATTATAAATTACGTACTACTTTGAATCTTAGATGTAAGTTATATGATACATCTGATCAAACTATTTTGGTAGAAACTAATTTTGCCAGATCTAAGGTCACTACTAGAAGACCTATAAAATGGGAAGAAATTAATTTTCCTACTACTTGTATTCTAGATTCTGTTATACCCCCTGAACAATTGACAGATGCAGTCACCAATTCTAAATATTCTCATATTAGTCAAAATTTCGATGGAAAAATTTGTATGCAGTTTGATGAAAAAAGTATTCCTTATAGTAGACATTTTTTTGCTTCTGATAGAAGACTGACTATTCAACATATTTCTCCGATAGAACCTTGTTATGATCCAGCTAGAAATTGAGTTGCTTCATTGCATACTTTATCAACAGTTATATCTGTAGAAAAACAAAAATTAAAATTGATCCTCGGTTAAACATTGTTCAAACAAATGATAAATCATATGATGTTTCTGATAAAGATATTCCTTCTGTATCCGAGATGGATTTTAATCTTAATGATGCTCAATGATGAGAGAACATCAAATTGATTTTAGTCCAGGTTCACTGGCAAGAAAATATATTCAAAATGAAATTTTAAATGAAAAATGGAACCGGTTTAAAACTTGGTTTTTGACACTTACAGTAAAGAAGATTTAAATAATATTTCTCAAGAATTTTATGAAACTTGTGCATTACATAATCATATTATGTTCTTTGTGCCTTGGTTTATAACCACTTATTTACCTTTATTCAACAACGTTCTTGAACGATCTTACAAAGATGAATCAGGTAATATTATTCAATCCATTTATCCTCCTCAAGCTCCGTTTATTTTACCAAATAATACTGGTATTACTGTTACTGCTTTTCATAAATTTATTGATAATGAGGTGGCTGCTGTAAGTATTAATGAGATTAATCGTCTTATTTCTCAAAATAATTATTTGGGTTTGTATGTTAAAATCATTGGTGAACATATTTGTTCTCTAGATAAGAAGTTAGATAATCTAACAAATTTGGTTATTCAAATTGATGACAAGTTAAAATCAGCGAAACAAGTCTCTGAACAGGCTTCTACGTCCAAACAGCCTGATGTCCCTATTCAAAGACCTCTTGAGATTCAGGATTTTATTCTTAGACCTCTTCATGATCTTGAAAGCCTTTTAGATAAAAAGTTTTCAGAATTTGGTGCAAGTGCGAAACCAATAAGCCTCGCTGAAGATTTTGCAGATGAAATGAAAGCCACTTTCGATTTCAAGACACAAGTGGAAATGGAAGTTAATAAACTTTATGGTTATCCAAAGAAGAATAGCGGTAATACGTATGCTAGAAAACCTAGTATGCAAACTTACTATTATCCCAGACCAACTCCTCAAGATGTTTTAATAGAGGAAAGAGATTGGAATCAAACTAACATCTCTTATAGTGGAAGCGAGATTTATGAATGGAATCTCGATGGTTTGACTGATAGACAGTTAACTATTTTAGTTCATAGGATGCTTATGTATGCTACCATCTGCAAGATCGTTAATAACACTGACAAGACTATTTGCAAAATGATTATTGCAGGTTTTACGGGTCAATTAAGAGGTTGGTGGGATAATTATATGACCCTAGATGCAAAGGCAACAGTCATAAACGCTAAGGCTACAGCCGAAAGAGTTGATAACCTAGGATTTGCTTTGGTTAAAAATAGAGAAGACGCTGTTTATACTTTAGTTTTGACCATCCTAGAACATTTTAGTGGTAGATTTACCAATCAATATGGAACCATTAGATCTTTACTAAATGGTCTTAGATGTAGACATTTGGGTGAGTTTAGATGGTATAAAGACACTTATTTAAGTCGGGTAATGAAACTTCCCGAAAATGGCTTAGAATTCTGGAAAGCCAAATTTATTGATGGTTTACCTTCTTTATTTGCAGAAAGAGTGAAAAAGACTCGTAGAGATCCGCAAGGAATTATTCCCTATGATAATTTTACCTATGGAAAGCTTATTGGGGCTTGTACGCAAGAAGACATAAATTTGTGCAATGAGTTAAAACTCTCAAGACAGCTAAAGATGGATAAGCTTAGAGAAAAGTCTCAATTGGGAGATTTTTGTACTCAGTTCGGTTTTACCAGATGCTTCTAAAGGTACCAATCGAGAAACTTCTAAATCAGAATCTCATAGATCTCATCATAAGAAAAGAAGATCTAAGAGAAGGACTAGAGAAGAAAGAGATGAGCGTAGGGCTCATCGTAAATCTCATAGATTTACCAAGAATAGATCAAGGCGAGATCTTGATAAGATTAAGTGTTATAAATGTGGAAAATTTGGGCCTATAGCTCCAAATTGTAAGCTAGAAAAGCTTAAGACTCTAGAACTTGATGATGATATTCAAGAGAAGATTTATGGTTTTCTATATACTTCTGGTTCCGAATCAGATTATGATGATTATGAAGCAAGTTATGCAACAGAAGATGAGCAACCTGAGTCTTCTAAGGTTCATCAAGATTCGAATGATGCTTGCAAATGTCATGGTGATGTTTGTCACTGCGAACATGATGAATTCTACAAGCTGCAATCTCAATTTGAAGACATGAATATGTTCACTATCACTGCAGACAATGTGATAGAACTTCTAAAAGAAGTTACCGATAATACTCTTCGTGAAAAGATCATTCAATTGACTGATAGTAAAACTAGCTCTTCAACTAGTATTCCTAGTGATAAAAAGGTTATAGATGAATTTAATTATTCTGCTCCTTATTCCTTGTCTGAAGTTCATAATAGACTCTCTTCTAAACAAACCATGGTTATTCGTGATACCTCTTTTGATGATTTAAAAGGAGAAATTGAACATTTGAAGGAAGAAATTAAATTTCTTAAATAAAATCATATTATTTATGTTCACCGTCTTACTCAGATTGAGTTTGCTAATAGCAAAGGAAAAAAGGTTGATGAATCTACTGCTGAAGAAAATACTCTTGCCAACACTTTGAATATTGATCTGAAACAAAATATGTTTTTAGGAATGATGCAAATTGTTACAGCTCATAAATGGTATGTTAAATGTACTATATTAATTGATAATACTTTTTCTATAACTAACATTGCTATGATTGATAGTGGCGCTAATGTGAGTTGCATTCAAGAAGGTCTTATACCTATTAAATATTTTGAAAAAACAACTCATATGGTTAAATCTGCATCTGGTCATGCTTTTGATATAAAGTATAAATTATCTAATACTCGTATTTGCCAGAATAATGTTTGTAGTCTCACTTCTTTTTCTTAGTAAAAAATCAGTTATACCCTCCTATTATTCTAGGAACTCCTTTTATAAATGTAATTTATCCTTTTACTAATATAAATGCTAAAGGATTTTCTGCTACTTATAAAAATCAAGATATTAGTTATACTTTTATCACCGAGCCTATTTCTAGAGATATTAATGCTCTAATTGAAATGAAACAAAAGCATGTTGATTATTTACAACTTGAGGTATTTAGTATGAATATATTCGATACTTTAAAATCTGCTAAAGTACAGGAAAAGATTAAACTCATTTTTGAAAAAATGGCCATTGATTTTTGTGCTGATCATCCTATTGCTTTTTGGAATCGAAAAAAATATATTGTAACTCTTCCATATGAAGATGATTTCTCTGAGGAAAATATCCCTACCAAATCACGTCCTTGTCTGAAGAATACCGAATTAGTTGAATTCTGCAAAAAGAAAATTGATAATTTATTACAAAAAGGTTTGATAAAGCCTTCCAAATCACCATGGTCGTGTACTGCTTTTTATGTTAATAACGCAGCAGAAAACGAATGAGGTGTACCCAGGTTAGTTATAAATTTTATAAACCTTTAAGTAAATTTTTAAAATGGATTAGATATCCTATTCCGAATAAAAGAGATTTATTAACCAGATTATATGATGCTAATATCTTTTCAAAATTTGATTTAAAATCTGGATATTGGCAAATCCAAATATTTAGAGATCATTCATATAGAACGGCATTTAATGTTCCGTTTGGACAGTACGAATGGAATGTAATGCCTTTTGGGTTAAAAAATGTTCCCTCGGAATTTCAAAAGATTATGAA
Source organism: Solanum stenotomum (assembly GCF_019186545.1). Lineage (NCBI taxonomy): Eukaryota > Viridiplantae > Streptophyta > Magnoliopsida > Solanales > Solanaceae > Solanum > Solanum stenotomum. The sequence goes on along the minus strand of NC_064284.1, from coordinate 14,407,962 downwards.
TGATATTTTTAATCCATATTTAGATTTCATCATAGTTTATATTGATGATATTTTGGTATACTCAAAGACTCTTGAAATGCATATTAAGCATTTAGACATTTTTAAGAAAATAGTTATTCAAAATGGTTTGGTCATATCTAAACCTAAAATGAGTCTTTTTATGCAAAATTTGTCATATTTGGGTCTTCCTGCTTGAAATTTCAATGCAGTAGTTCGGTGGAGTTTTCTTCTTATAAATTTAAATGTATTGATTACATACGTTACTTTTTTTAATTTTATATGAGGCATGTGGGCTGGCGCTTTTGTTATATTTTTGGTGTGTTATTTATGCTTTGAATATTGCAAGTGGAGCTCAAATGATCTCAATATTTGGACAAGCATGCAGTAATTGTTGATTTTTTTTAAATTTTTTTAAAAAATAATGCTTAATTCCTTTATTTGTTAAGTTTAAGGTTATTACCGTTAAGTTGTATTTTGACAAACTAAATATAGCCTTGATTATTTTATTCACCTTCAGTCCATTATTGAGGCAGTCTCGATTTAATCAAAACTATTTTGTGTGAACCATATGTGTCCTCCCTGCCAAGATTGATTAAAGTAGTGGCCTCTTTTCTTTCATTTTTTTACTTCATTAAATTATTACTTATTCTATATCTCCTTCATTTGGCTAATTTGTTCTTCTTTTCCTATATCATGTGATTTCGTATGGAGTCCAAATTGGACTCAAGTCCTCCATCCTCTCACATTTCGAAATGGGCCACGAAAGCCTCATAAATTTTTGTCGAGTCAGCCAAGCCGTAAAAATCGATGAACAGGATTGAAGGAATTCGATGCCTAGGAGAATTGAAAAGCCCAATCTTTATATAAAAAGAGATTGTATTTTGTTATTTTGGACCTAAGCCCTTATCATTTCACTTATTACTATCTTGTTAGAATTTAGGACAAGTAGAAGATGGGCCTAGGACCCAAAGAAGTAAATTTCAAAATTTAGTCTAGGACAGGTACAAAAAAGTGTAAATTTTATATATGTCATATATTATAGTAATATTTTCAAGCTATAGCAGTATATTTAGATTTTCAAGTTATAACATTAAAAATTTCAAGTTCTAACAAATAATTTTTTTTAAAAAAACTGTTTTCAATAATTGAAAAAAGTTGTTTAAATAAAATAAAGAGATAAAAGAAAAATGAAAAAAAAATGTTTTTTTTAATGAAACCGGGTAATAAACTAAAATTGTGGTGTTAATTTAATTTGAATTTATTGTAGATAATTAATAAATAACACAAATTAAGGAATTTAAACTAATTAAGATTATTTAGTATCCTTAATTCAGTCAAATCAGTTAAAATCAAATAAAAATTCAGATTTTATTTTTTTCTTTTTTTCAACATTTCTCTCTCTTCAATTTGCAACAAAAAAATTTCAACGTTTCCCTCTTCAATTTTCAACCAAAAAAAATCCCACATTCGAGTAATTGAAGTTTTTTTCATCTTTGAAAATTCTTGATTTTGTTGTGATGGACAACTACGTATCAATTTTAATCAAACATTGTGAAAGATGGATCTTTCGGGTCGGGTTACTATTTATTATTGTTTAACGTTTGTTTTAGAATGATAGCGAAATGAAACAAAAATGATCAAACTGTGGATTAATTGAAGGTGGAGTCATCTTTTGTTAACTGTTGATGTCATATTATGTTTACTGTTGTGAAATGTAAAAAATTTAGTGTTTTTTTTTGTTTATTTGTTTATTTTGTATACGGTTGTTGTTTTGTGAAATTATAAATTTAATGTGATTTTATGAATAAATTTGATAGAATAAATTAAATGAAATTTGTATGAAAGTGTGCTAATTATTCTGTAAAAATAATTCAATTATAATGTTGACGAATTTATGAAAATTTATTTTATTTGATAATGAATTTGATAGTATAAGTCGAATGAATTATGTATGAAAAATGTGTTAAGAAATATGTAAAAAAAAAATTGGAATTCTTGACGAAGTGTATTACAAGTGTTTTAAATTGGTATTAAATGTGAAATTGTTGAGTTTATATTAGTTTTGTTATTTCTGTATAAAGTTGGGTGACAGTAATTAATTATTTGGGACGAGAAATGTATATAGTTTGAATGAATAATCTTTTTGTATGAAATGTGTATTAAATGAGTATGAAAATGTATAAATTTGGTATGAATGATGATTGTTGTATGAAATGTCTATTAAGCGAGTATTAAATGTGAAATATTATGTTTTGTATGAAATTTGTTTTGTAATGTAATGTTTGAATGATATTTGTATGAAAAAATAATGACGAGTGTGTATAATTTTGTTGTTATTATAATAATTTTTATGGATAAAATTTGTATTGTTTTTGGAATGAAAAGTTAATATTATTTAACATATTTCTAATTGATTTGTATAATGTTAGACTAATTGTTATTTTTTTTTAATGAAACAGAGAATTATGTTGATTTTCAAATGAAATGAATTATATATGAAAGATGGTTGCTGATATGAAATTAAAAGGTCCAAAGTTACTTGCAGTAGATGTTGTCAAGTTGGCGACAACATGAAGCATGTTCAAGTTATCCTGTGCAAAACTAATGACTGTTTATTTGTTTAGACTATATATATATATTTTATTTTATTTTATCATTTAGATTAATGTTTTGTTTTGATATGAAACATAATTGATTTGAAGTGCAGTATAAACTTAGTGTTTAATATACCTTCATTCTTTATACACGGTTCATTCATTAATCATACAGATTGCATACTGTTAAAAATAAAATTTATTCCAACTTAATACATAAGATAGTGTAAATATTAGTGATAATTATAAAAGATAATTATGGTATCCTGAGTATTCAATTTAATGTAAGTTTACATGAATATTAATATGGTTTTCAACTGGTGTCCTAATATAAATAAATTTGAAACAAATTGCAGTTAGTGTTTCATTGTCACACTAATTTCAGTTAGTGTCATACACATATTAATCAAAATTTCATACACGTTTTATCCAAACAACATGTATAAAAATTGATAAATTCATATAATCACACAATTTATACCAATTGTATATCAAGATTATATCACAATTCATACAATATCCAACAGTAAAATATTAAACTCATAGGCATACACGTATTAATCAGATTTCATACATGTTTTATCCAAAAACATGTTTAGAATATAAAGTAAGCATAATGTGATTTTTTTAAGAAAAAATCAGTAGTTTGACAAATTATACCATTTTCATACCAATTTAATAATTTATACCATAAACACAATTAATAGACAATCACACCAATGTTAAAACACAATTCATACAATTTGTATACCATTATTATATCACAATTCATAAAATTTTCAAAATTAAAACATTAAAGCGTAGTCATACACATATAAATCAAATTTCATACAGATTTCATCCAATAAATGTACAGTTTAAAAACACACTGATATTTTCAAAATAGTATCTTGAAATTGTAATAGGCAATTAGTAATTCATATGTAAACGGTATATGCCTGAAAGAAAACATATGATATTATATATCATCAAATACTTAAACACAAAAAAATTGTCCAAAAGTTAAAAAAAAAAAACTTTTTGTTGTTCTTCTTGTTGATGGTTTTGAAGATGCTCCAACTTTTATATTTGTTTTTTTTTCTTTTTGATTTCAGTAACAAAATCAAAATCGGAATCAGAAGGGGTTTCAACAATTTTCTCCTTCCTCTTCTTTCCCTTTTGATTTGCAGGGGTGACCCTTTTTTTTCTTCATTTTATTTCCTCTTTGTCGCTCCTTCTACTTAGATGAATCATCCGTCGCCGAATTTTGAATATTTGCCGGATTTCCAACAATTTTAGGCGCGGGAGGGGGGGTGGGATTGAGTTAATATATTAAAATTTGAAACATGAACATCATCATTAGATGTTCCTTCACCCAATCTGGGACTCTTTTGAGGCGTTTCAATGGGTTTCTTAGACATAATTTTGTTGGAAAAAAAATTGGACGAAAGATTAAATGTTGGTGTAATTGGTTGGTGAGAAAAATGGGAGAGAAGAAGGTGAAAGTGAGGTGATAACGTGTATAGTTGGATATGTGTGGGGGAAGGATTGTGGGATTGACTAATGGGAGGTTATGAGTATAACATTAAATAAGGAAGTGTAATCAATGTAAAATCCCTATAATTGTGTAAGAGATAATTATGGGATATTCTTTATTTAAAAAATTTAATAATAATATAAAATTATAAAAAATTACTTATTTAATAAAGTAAAATTTAATTAATTTATAAATAATTAGTGATATGTTTTAACCCGTAGTTAAACTGTTATAAACAAGAATTTTTTAAAAGTAAATTTAAACCCTGTAATATTGACTCTTAAATATGTAGATGGGGTGATTTTTCCTACAAAAAGTGGGCAAGAATTGGGCCTTTGGCCCAAAATGAAAACAGGCCCAAGTACTGGCCCAGGCGGACAGATCCAGACTTGGGCCCAAACTTCCTTTCCTTGTCTATTCATTTTGAATTGACCTTTGGAATATTTATTATATTTTACTTAAGTAAATGCTCTTATAGTACTTCCCTTTCCCTTAAAAAATAATTTCGAGTTTCAAACTGTTTATTTTCGTAACTTAGTCATGTATGCTCTTATTCTAAAACCGTTTAGCCAAATAGTTAATTATCTGATAACCGCGTGTTAGCGAGCATTTTGGGTGCTTTCAAACCCTTCCCGAAGTGCTAATAAGAACCTCGAACCCCTTTAAATATTTTCAATTGATTTCCTGTTTTAATTCTATTGAAAATCAGTTTTCTTAATTTTACCTTAAAAGTTAAGTGGCGACTCTTAAAATCAATATAATAATTATTTTTAAATAACACAGAATGGAGACTCCGCTGGGGAGTTGAATGGGTTCTAACCTTAAGATTAACTTATTTGGCTATTTGTTTAAATTGCTTACTTGTTTTAATTCTTGTAAATTATAAATTGTGGCATTTCATAGCATCGATTCTGCAAACAGCAAATAGTTTGCATTAGGAAATAAGACGGTTACGTGGCTTTCCACGGCTGTCCTTCAGAAAAACACCTTCAAGTTCTTTTGAAGTGATAAAAGAATAGTTGGCTTGTGGTCATCCAACATCGTTTATTATACTTCACCCCGTAGTTTGTCTAACTCGGGTTTTCGGTCTTTCAAAAACCAATTCTTAGTAAACTAACGTAGAACGAAACCAAATCCTTTTTAGCTCATTGAACTAAGATGACCCAACACCCAAGGCGTGTTGGGCCCATTAGAGAGACCACCTTGAGTCCAAAATGGCCTACGGCCTAAACGAACAATCATATTTATGTGTTTAAATTTGAGAGATGTATACGTCGTTGGGCAAACCATTGTCTCTTGGGGTTGAAAGTCTTTTTAAGTTAGCTTACTTTAGTTAAAAATAAAGGTCTTCATAAGCTTTCATTTGCATCCAAACACGTGGATATCCAGAGATGACAAGAAGTTCGAGAAAGATGGATTTTCCATGAAGGCATAGCTTAGGATTGTACCCCTGCGTGGGATTGATTATTTGTATCCCTTTCCCCTATTATGTATCCTCATTCATAAAATTTGTATAATTTGGATTTCAGGGGGCAATGGAATGTTTCAAATGATGTATACATCTCTTAAATCGTTAGGCCTACCCTTGGCATAAAAAGGGTCACATATCTGTTTAGAACGTTTAGAACGCGAAATATATGTTTGTGTGATGTATTATTAACTGCTTGTGTGAATATGTTTCTTTATTTGGAGATATTCTAGCTTATTCCTCTTTGAATTGTTTTTAGAACCCCTAAGCACAAATATCAAGTCACTATAAAAAATGCGTCCAAATACTCATTGAGTCTTTTGTTTCACAACAAAATTCGAACTTCATTTTTTCAAATCTTACTTTCTCATTTTAGAAAAAAAAGGTTAACCCTTTATCTCAAATCGAAAAGAGATTCAAGTTCAAACTACGTAGAACTTGAATTCTCCCTCATGATATTCGTAGGCAGCCTTTCAAGGCCCAGTCCCCATTTTTGAGAAATTCTATCCTTTCCAACTCTTTCAATGAGTTGGAATTTCATCTCAATAAAAAATCAATGAAATATGCAAAAAAAAAAAAAAACTTGGCTTGACGCAAGTCAATCTTTCTGTCACTAATCCTAAAGTTAAATTGACAAATTCATGTCTATTTAGTCATTTCTCTATATATGTGAGCTAGTTTATCTTCAAATGAAGCAACTCTTACGTGTTTATGATAATGTGTGTGATATTTTGTATTATTTATCATCGACACAGACTAACACATTCATCTTTTGAGTTATTTTTCTTTGTCAGGTACTCAAAACTGATCTGTGTTGAGAAAATGGTTGAACATCCAAACTTCACAAGGTCCAAAGACCCAAAAGTTTCCTTCTCCGACCTACGTTTGTCAAAAGGCAAAGAGAAAATGGGTGAAAATGTTGAAAACACTAATTTGACCGGAATTATTGTGAATGTCCCTATTATCGCTGAACAAAACAAGTTGATTGCACAATTGTTCCGACAGATTGCTGAAATGAGGGCTGAAATGGATAAGACACGAGATTTGACGAATCTAGTTATCATTGCCAACACTCCTACTCCAGAAAATGGAAGACCCACACTCAATTTTCCTACTTCGGATGCAACACCCGAGGATTTTTTAAACAATTCATCCCCCTCTACGAATCCAAAGCCTTCCATCATCGACCTAACCACCCCTAACCCACATCATGCTAGCTCCTCACACCAAAAGTTACCTACTCCTCAAAATCCAACTATCAATTTGCAGAATTTTCCTCCGATCCATCAAACCTTTACTCAAATTGTCTAGAACCCATCGACTACTCAACCCATACCTATAAAAATCGCATCTCATTTTTCAATATTTCCAAAATCATACCTTTTCTCTACTACATATTTTGAACTCGATGATTGTGAGACGAAGGAGAAAGAGTGAAAGGTCATAAAAGAAAATGTTCAGCAAACCATCAGAGAGGAAGTTATGAATGCAATGAAGGACTTTCAATACACCCCAGACATTATGAGGTTGAATTATGAAAATTTGTGTCGCCATCCACATTTGGAGCTTCCAGAAGGTTTTAAAGTACCAAAATTTGACACTTTTAGTAGAGTTGAAAGCCCTTTGACTCATTTGAGGGCTTATTGTGATCAACTTATTGGAGTAAGAAAATATGAAGCTTTGTTAATGCGACTCTTTAGTAGAAGTCTGAAAGGAGAAGCTTTGGAATGGTTTATTTCTAAAGAAATCAAGTAGTGGCCAAATTGGAACGTTTTGGCTAAAGACTTCATCAAAGGGTTTAGCTACAATGTAGAGTTCATCCCTGATCGATACTCTTTAGAGAGAATTAAACAAAATTCTACTGAAAACTATCGAGAGTATGCCTACCGTTGGAGAAGAGAGGCCGCAAGGGTTAGGATTCCATTGTAACATCCAACAATTTAAAATGAATATGAAGAAGCTTGAAATTGGAAGTAGTCATTTTTGGAAAAATTCAGAATCTGGAAAATTTGGTTATGTGTGGAAAAAAAATGAGTTTTTGGTCAACTTCAAACAGTCATAACTCCTGGTTCTGGATGATTTAGGTGTATTTCCAGATATGTTTGGAAATCCCTTGGAATGACCTTTCCAACGCCACTGAGTTTGCTCGATTCTGAGTTTGTATGAGTGAGTTATGCCCTTTGGAAGTTGGGCAGTTGGCAGGGATTTCCGTCCCGAAATTTTAAGGGCATTTTGGTCTTTTCCCTAATTAATTTCTTTGGTTATATTGTTGTGTTAGACTGATTTTTAGATCCGTTTGTCTCATTTTTAAAGAGTAAAGAGTTAGGGCTTGGGAGAGAAGAGAGAAAGAAGAGAAGGAAGAGGAGAAAGAGAAGAGCAATCAAGGAGATCATCGTGGATATCGTCGGGGGTGATCCCTACTAGGTATGTGAGTTCATAGTGTTGGGTGATTCTTTTCCCCACACGCCAAACTCATTTTATTATTGAAAAAAAGATTGGTTGTGTTGTTGTTGAAGTTGTTGGTTGTGTTGTTGTTGAAGTTGTGGGTTGTGTTGTTGAAGTTCTTACTGATTTGGGACAGGATTTGGTTGTGTTTTTGAGTGGAATCCACTGTATGTTGAGGGGTTTATGATCCCAAGTGTTTGGGAAAAGAACCTTTGAAGTTAAGAGGGTTTAGAGTTGGCAACACGAAGGAGAAAAGTCAGGCTGCTTTCAGGAAACAAGTCTGCGTCGCGGCTGTGTTCCTCTGTGAACAAAATCTGCTATGTTTTCAGAATTTAATTTCGTAATTCTTCTTAAGTTTAGCTGTCCTAAATTATTCCTAAAATCATGGGGTCCTTCCAAACACAAATCATTACCCTTGAATTCATAATCTAATTCAAGGAGAGTTAGTTCCAAGTTAAGTAAAGTTAGAAGTCAAGTGAAGTTAAGAGTTTAGCTTAGAAGTGAAGTAAGTCAAAGGAAGTTTTCAAAGTTGTTCAAGAGTCTTTTGTGAATGTTTTAGCTTCATTTTTAAGACTCAAGTTTCAAGTCAAGTAAAAGGGTATAGAGTTTCAAGTCAAGTAAAGGGTATAGAGTTTCAAGCCAAGTGAAGAGTCTCAAGTTTCAAGTTAAGTCAAAAGCATAAAGTCGAGTCCATTTCTCCAAAGTTATTAGGGAACTATGTATTTCCCAAAGAAGTTTCTAAATGTTTTTACATTTAAGTAAGAAAGGAACATCGTTTCCAAAAGAGCCTTTGGGCTAGATTTTTGAGTAATTATCTCAAGTTAAAGAAAGATGTGTTTAAAGACACTTATGAGCCAAAATATTTTTGGGAGTAGTATTGAGCACCGAATTGGGGACACGAGTTCATATTAACTCAACTCTCCATAAGAACCATGCGCTAACATGGAATTTCTCGGGTCATACTTTTTAGATGATCACGAAAGTTAAGCTAGTGGATCCACTTAGTAAAGTTCGCTTCCTATATCACGGCAAGGTATATGATGGTCCTTGGACAACGTGAGGTAAAACGTTGTATCATCACTAGGGCTCATAGTGGTGGTTGTTGGTTAAAGAACCTCCCACATAAGTTATATTACTTTTATACAAGTAAAGTTGAGTTGTTATTGTTTTATCATTAACAAGCTAAGTTGTTTATACTGTTTTACAAGCCTTATATATTGCATGTGTCTTATTGCTTTATATATAGAGTTCAGTTATTCATGAGTCGTACAGAGCCAAGGTAATAGTTCCTTTTTACTCTTTTCAAGCTTAAGTGGTTGTTTAGCTTTCCAGCTCGCATACTCGTACATTCTATGTACTGATGCCAGTTGGCCTGCATCGTCTTATAATGCAGACGCAGGTACCCAGGATTAGCATCCAGTACGCCGTTGATCCAACTGAGCACTCCAGAGTCAGTGGTGAGCCTCCTTGCATTCCGGAGGACTCAATTATTTTGTGTTCTTAGTTTTGTTTTATTAGGGTGTTGCGGGGTCTGTCCCAACACCCCTCTCAGTATTTTAGAGGCTTCATAGACAGTTAGTCAGTTAGTTTTGAGTCTCTCATCTATGTATATATGTAAATATTCTATTTTGAGATTTGAGTTGTCTTTGTGGCCAAATTTTATAAGTTAAGTTGTTTTGTAACCTTGCATTTGCATTGCGTTATTCTGTTGGGTTAGGTTTCCACTGAGTTAAGAAAGCCAGACCAAGGGTTCGCTTGGGGCCAAAAATGGTCTCCGGGTGCCGTTCCCGCCCAGGGTGTAGGCTCGGGGCGTGACATCCATGACCGAGAAAGAGATTATTGAAGTCTTTGTGCAAATTCAAGAGTCGGAGTACTACAGTAGGATGATGCTCATTTTAGGAGGAAAGTTCACTGAGATAGTCAAAATAGGTGAAACTATTGAAGACGGTCTCAAGACCAGAAAAATCATCCGAATGACTCCCCAAGATGAATCATCGGGACCATTGAGGAGGAAGAGGGAATATGTCTCCTCTATCTCATTTTAATCAAGTCGAAAATCAAAGAGGCATGCCGGTCTCAACGTTCGAAAGCCTTTACCATCCAAAGCCTACCCTTTAACTCTACAAAATTCTCACTCCATTAAACCAAATTACCAAGCTCCATTACCAAATCATCCAAATTACCAAGTTCCATTGCCAAATTACCCAAATGCCCTTCATAGCTACCAAGCTCTACAATACCAAAATTTCGAAACACCAGCACCTACTTGCTAAAATCCTCCCAGTTACCGCCAAGTACCTCCATCTTCACGAAATAATTACAATCTTTCTTGTCAGGAGTTTTTGAAGAAACCTTCTCGAGTCTTTACTCCTTTGGTTGAAAGTCGAACCTAACTCTTTGAGAGATTGAAAATGGCTGGTCTAATACAAACAGTTGATTCAAAAAATGTAAATGTCAATTCCAGACTTTACAGGTCCGATCTTCATTGTGCTTACCATTCAGGAGGTACTGGGCATACCACTGAAGATTGCATCAACTTGAAGCATAAAATTCAAGACTTAATTGATCAAAGAGTTGTCACTCTTCAAACTGTCAATTCTAATACCAATGGTAATTCACTGATGAATCGTGGAAGATTCTCTATTAACATGATTGACCCAAAGTCTTAAGCACCTCCCTGTCAAAACTCCCTAAATTATCGTCAAATGCCTCCTCATCAGCAAGGCAGTTATGATTCCCCTCATTCATGTCTTGAGAAGAAACGTACTCAAAATTTTACTCCTCTCATTGAAAGTCGGACGAAGTTATTTGAGCAATTGAGTGCGGCAGGTATTATTCGTCCTATCAAGCCTAAGCCAGTCGATACTAGATCAAGATTTTACCAAGCCGATCGAAAGTGTGCGTATCATTCCAATAGTGGTGGGCACGATACTGAAGACTGTATTAATTTGAAGCACATGATCCAGGACTTGATCGACCAAAAAGTGGTCGGGACCACTGTACACAACATCAACAATAATTCTCTGCCGAACTATGGAGGCGCCACTATCAATATGATAGAGACGGAGGTTGAGTGGTGCATGGTAAAGATGATAGTTCCGACTGGTGCTGACAACCTTAGGAAAGTTGTAGCTTCTCCGAGCATAAATAAAAAACTCAATTTTAGGAGCATGACACCCCATCAAGCTTTTGTTTTAGTGTCAAGAAAGAGTCAAAACAAGAAGGGGATTAATCATGTTCTACCAAAGTCTGTGCCTCATTTATGCCAATCCTTTCTAGTAGGGGAATATGCCAATGATGAAGGTTTTGGAGAAGGAATTGGGGATCTTCTTGAAGAAGGTGATGTTGTGTCCAAAAAGATGATCGAGACACCAGGCATATGAGACGCTGAGCCAATGGAGCGAGTTCTTAATTGGACTTCCACTCCGCTCTTTATTCCTCGCTCAACTTAATAGACAAAGTTGAATCTTATGCTATTTTCAAAATCGGTGGTAGTTTGAATAAGGCTCGGGACCCACCATTTGTGTCATTTTAACTGATTATGTTTTAATTTCCCTTGTGATGTTTTTAAAAAGGCAAAATGACCCATGGTCATGGCCAAAGTCCGTATTTCCTTATTTTCAATGAGATCCTCTTCATTGTGAAAATTTATTTTGCTTGCTTTAATTTTTCTATCTAACAGTCTTTGTTTTTGGTTTCTAATAAAACAATTTTTTTTAAAAAAAGAAACCTATCAATATCATGTCATGTCACAAGCTGAATGAACAAAATGAGGTAGATGGAGATGAGTTTGAAGAGCATGACGAGGAGATCATGATATTCGAACACCTTGTCAAAGATTTGAAACAGTTCGAGAATCAGAATAAGTTGAATCTGAAAGAGACGGAAACTATAAATCTAGAAAAGAATGATTGTGTCAAAGAAGTCAGAATCCAGGTCCATCTGAAAAAACCTCGAAAAAGAGAACTCAACAATTTACTTAGAAGATGCATCGATGCATTTGTTTGATCACATGTCGTGGTCGAACATAAACATTCATTGTAACACCCCTAAATACTGACCAAGAGTCGCATGTCGATTTACCGTTGCTTAATTACTAGAATATATTTTAGTCTCATTTTGGGAACTTGAAGTGTTGTGATAATTGCCAACTTGCTTAGCATAAATTCTTATCGTAATTTAAGGATTTGTGATGGGGTGTTTAGGTAATATTCTAATTAGAATTATGTTTAACTTTAAGAGGAGATGAGGGATATACATATAGGTATATATGTATGCTTTTTGGGCAGCCAACTTTTTGTTTGGGCAGCCCCTTTTGGTGACATCTGTACAGGTGATAAGTATCACCTTTGTAACTATATATTTTCACACCTCCTATAATTAATTTCGTTTTCCTCAATTCTAAGAACATTAGAACCTTAGCTTAGCAGATTGTTCTTCAAAATCACAAGAAAAACCTGGCCCTTTTGGCTGGAATTCAAGAACACACACTTCTTTTTGGTAAGTGACGAAATCTGTTTCTGAGCTGGGTAGTGCTTGGTATTTTATGCGCATATCTCATTCTAGAATTTAGTTTACAGTGAGTAAATATGATTTGGAAAGCTAATTCATAGACCTACAACTCTTATGTTTATGTCAAACTCTGATTCAGCTGTTATGGATTCGAAATATGGGACATAACATAGGACAAGTTCTGTCCAGATTTTGGAATTTCAAATTCTGTTTGAATAGCTGTTAGAGTTTTGACTATATCTTGTTGTACAAAATACATTTTGCGGTGATTCTTGTTTGTTTGCAACTTTAATAGGTGTATCTACATATTTCATGAAGGTTATAAAGTCTAGTTTTGCTATTTTCCATTTCAAATCTAAGTTGCGACATGAGGTACTAAGCTGGCCAGAATCACTGTTTTGGGTGCATTGTTGTGTTTGTGCAGGGTAATTTTACTTGTGATGATGATCCGATTTTACATCAATGTTATTGAGCTGCTAGGGATTAAAGAAGTTGTTTAATTGTATTTTAAAGGTTGTATATACTCGTGAACAAGTTGAGGACCTTGATACATTGGTTGGACTGTTTCTTTGCTAAAGCACTGAGGTTTGTGTATAAACTTGTACTTGCACTCTTTTAACCTCTAGTATATCTGAAATTGGATCTTGGTACCTTGGTTACCTCTTGTCACTTTGCATTGTTGTGTTGGTATCCTTTGAGACGTTAAAGACACTTGTGTAACTCGCCCACTTGTATGGATTGTTTGATCACCTGGCACTCTTGTTAGGACCTTGTCCTTCTTGTGGCTATGACTTTGTCACTCTTGGCATACCTCTTGATTAGAATCATTTGCCATCATGACTCGGGATTTTTAGTCCGTCTTAAGAATGGAAGTTGTCCATTTTAAGTACGAACTGGAAAGCCATTTTTAATATGGTTCTTGGTTCTCTTGATTATTGGGCTTTGACCCTTCTTGATACAGGGCGTCGACCCTTCTTGATACCTGCTTGTGCTTGGTGTGACGACATGATTTATATATTGGGCGAGCCTTGTTGTTGAAGCTCTTGGAAACTGATGCTATGAACGTTCTTGACATTTGGGTCTTTAAATATCGAACTTGATACTCCTTATATATTGTTTACTTGATTTATTAATTATGTTCAATTATGCTGCCCATGACTTGAGAAAGTTTGTTTTGTAAATCGGATGGCTCCGAAACTATAGTTTTGCACCACTAAGCTATATGCTTAGCGATAGTTGATTCTATCGTAGGGGAATGATCGAGTGGATGCATGAAGCTGGCCATTGGAGATGGAAATTTTGAGAGCCTTAAGGAAGATCACATTTGCATATAGACATCTATATATTGTCTAAACCTTGGGACTTGTACATGATCTATGTGTTGTATATTTACATGAAATTTTGGAGAACTAATTTGATCATGTCGCCATGGGTTGTAATATAAGTACGACTCTATGTTTTGACCATTTTGGGGTGTGTAAGCCCAAGTCTTGTAATATATTAAATTTATCACTAATTATGTATGATTGTGTGGAGCATGAAAGATCTAGTTCGGGTACTCGAAAGTTGGTGATATTCTTTTACGTCATTTTCGTCTAGTGTGAGGACAATATATGTATAAAAATCTCATAAGTTATTGGCTTATATTATTTCGGAAGGGTCATTACATTCATCTCAAGTTATCAATCGACTCAGATGCTATTAAGAGCTGTTATATTTGAAGATTTAGAATTTCTTTTATTTCTTTTCCTGTAATAGCATCATTTGCTTGTAATCGTCTTATGTTCCGTAGTTAGAAAATGATTTTTCGTAATGAATTACGTCTGACTTGAATTCTCGAGAATGAGATATGTAGGCGGCCTATGTCGGCATCGGTCAGTCATTTATATATTTTCAATATTTCCCTTTTGTACTTGAACTACGTTCGACCTGAATTCTAGAGAATGAGATACGTAGGCAGCCTATGTCGGCCTCGATCGTTTCCTTGTTTAATTTCCTATTTTCTGTTAATCCTCGAGAGGGGAACTATATTTGACCTGATTTCTGCTTTGACGGGATACGTAGGCGCCACAACGGTTCGGTCATATTTCCCATAAGATTTCTAATTTCTTTGCAATTGAAACTTGACAAAAATTTTGAGAAGTACCCAAAAATTCTTAAGAAGAGGATCTCTACAACAAGTCAAGACTGAAGATACATTAGGAGTTGCAACTAGGACATAATTTTTGAGAAGATCTCAAAAATTCTACAAAGTCATATATCAACAGTTCAAGATACCCCAAGACATCTAACTGGGACAGAAATTTTTGAGGATGGCCTAAAAAATTCCTTCAAGCATCACTGGAAGTTTGTAGTAAATTTCAAATATTTCAAGCATATTAGATGTTTAAAGTTAACTTCAAATGATCTTCGCAATTGTTAAAGTTCATGGTCAATTGCAGTAATCTCTGACACCTTTGGATTTCAGAGTCAACTGCAAAATCATTCAATTATAGCAGATTTCGCTAGGACCGTGTCAGAAATCTCTTAAATTTTAAGGATCTTTAAACCCGTTTAGCCAAATAGTTAATTATCGAATAACCATGTGTTAGCGGGCATTTTGGGTGCTTTCAAACCCTTTCCGAAGTGCTAATAAGAACCTCGAACCCCTTTAAATATTTTCAATTGATTTCCTGTTTTAATCTATTGAAAATCACTTTTCTTAATTTTACCTTAAAAATTAAGTGGAGCCTAATCCTCGCATTAGCTTTTTAGTACCATAGAAGCTATCGACCATTTTGCTATCACTTGGCATCAATTCTGATATAAACTGACATAACTCATTATACAACCTTTCTGAAAAATGATGTTCTGCCTTAAGATTCGACAAACGAGGAACAACAGACAATTGTGAATGTCCATGTGGATTTCCCGTCTAAATCTCTTGTTCCGATGCTTTGAGCATATCATATATATGTTGTGTTATTGGATTTGGGTCCTCTTCCACGTTACCATTATAAGAAGGCCCAGCAACATCAAAAACCATTGACCGGAATGCATTATGGGATTGAGGATTCACGGTTTCACCAGAAGCTTCTTCTTGATGATCATTAATCACACTTTGATTTGAAATATAACTTTCTCCATGGTGATACCAACTATAATAATCCGGTACAAAGCCATAAAGTTTCTAGATGTGTCATAACTGTAAACTCATCCAAAATATTTTTATTTCGACACTTACGATGATTACAAGGACATCTTAACTTCTCACCATCCATGCACTGTGAATGTCTTTTAGCAAATGCAACAAAGTTCTCAACTCCATCAATAAACTTTGGATTTATGAATTCATCTTCCAGTATTCTAGCATACATCCACTCACGATCAGAGTTACTCATATTATATACTCTGACACAAATAATAAATGTGTTAAAACTTACATGTTGACTACTAATTTTTATATGACACTAGAACCTAGAGGTAGCAAAATCTAATGAATTCAAATTCATAAACAATTAGTTAATCACCAAAAGTTATAGTAGTTAGTGTTATACAATTTAAATGTACACTAGAAATAGTGTACTATTTTATTTTAAATAATACTACATGTCAAGGTGATCATGTAAAAATAGATATGCAAAAGATGTATTCAATTTATAAGCTTCATTCTACTCGTACGACACCAATATCTTTTTAGTGATTTAATTACGACGAAGAAGAAACTAACCTTTAGTGATAATATGTTTTGTATCCTACTTGGTCACATAAAATAAATGCTTTAAGATGTAAATTATCCTCTCACCCAACTTAAGCAATGATAGAAACACCAATGTAGAAATCTTCCAGAAACTAATAGACATACACGAACTACCAGAAAAAGTCTATAGAATAAAAGAGAATGAGCCGAGAAGTGATGTAAAAGAGATTATTTTCTAATAAATTAAAAGCATGAGTTGATGAAGATTCTTTTTTCTCTTTAGAATATATAAATAATTACATTGTTCTTTAGGAACAAGCAAATAAATAGGTGTTTAGTCATTAACAGAGTGACATTTGAAAACAAAAATAGTATTCATGAAGTTGAAAAATTGTATTGAAAATTGAAATTGTGTTTGAACACGCATTTGACTTGAAAAAGAAGTTGAAGCTTTGTAAGTGAGTGAAAAAATTTCAATTCTTCAAATTTGAAATATTCACCTTCAAAAACCAACCAAAAATCGTTCTAATCTATAACCAAAAATATTTTTCGGAAAAAAATTTGTTACCTAACAGGACCTAATAAATGCAACAAGAGAATGCAATTCATCAAAATTGAAGGCCAACCATACATATGAACCTTAGATCAGCAATGACAACTCCAAATTTGTTTAATGTCCAAGAAAAACACAAAAAATATAAAAAAAATTAAAGAATAACAACACTATAGAGAAGATACCAACCATAAAAAAAGTTGTGAATTTTAGCACATCAATGACAAAATCTAATGGCAACATGCCTCCACTAAAGCTTGTTGTATGTATAAATCTACGGTAACCCATATGAATACAACACACATAAAAAAAAAACTTACACCCAAATCAGTTAGGTAAAGGATCCAATTTAATAATTTGATGAATACCCATAAAAAAGAGCTATATAATAGTGAAGAGTATAATGGACCCAATATCAAAAACTAAAAATTATTCACTTTATAACATCGATTCAAGAAAAATAGGGACAAATCTCAGTAAGAGTATAAACAATCAAAATATTGTTCATTGTAGATAAAATGAAAAGAAAGATTCATACCTATGAGCAATATAGCAATGGAATCAAAGTTTAGATGAGTTCAAAATCACAACTATAGTGTTGAAAGAGTGAGAGGTAGAAGAAAGGAAGAACACCCATTGTAGTTCTCTGACTTCTCTCTAGAACCCTAATTTTCTAATGGAATAAAGGAGTTAAAGGTGGGAAAACTAAAAGTGCTGAAAATTTTGGGAGAAAGTTAAAACGTCATCTAATTAAGTTAAAGATTTTTATAATTTATTGTCTTTTTATTAAATTGAGACGGAATGTAAATCCGTCATAATTTTTGTGATGATTTTGTGATGACATATATTCATTTATTTTTGTTTGCTATCATTTTGTGACAAAAATGTTCTGTCACAAAACTTATATTAAATATTTGTTACAAATCTGTCACAAATCCGTCACTATCATAATTTTAATAGGTAAATAATTTCTTTTAATTCTTTTTATTTATATAAGATTGATCTATCACAAATTCGTCAAAATTCCGTGACAATTTGTAACTGACTTCTCCGTTCCACATATTCCATCACAATTTTACTCTTTTCTTGTAGTGTATATCCAGTGTCAAACCATGTCAGTTATGACAAGCTTTCCAAGTCCTATGATCAAATACTGGTTGTTTATTCCAGTGTTGGTGAGCCTGTTTCTTTTGATGAAGCTGTTGGTGATCCTCTATGGGTGGAGGCCATGAAGTATTAATTTTTTGCTCTGGAAGACAATCATACATGGAGCATTGTTGATCTTCCTCCAGGTAAACAACCTATTGGCTATAAATGGGTGTTTAAAGTAAAGTATCTAGCATTTGGGGCTGTTGAAAGATATAAATCTAGGCTAGTTGCTAAGGGTTTCAGTCAAAAGGAAGGCCTAGATTACTCAGAAACATTTTCTCCTGTGGCAAAAATGGTTACATTCAGATCAGTTGTGGCTATTGCTGCTGCTAAGCACTGGCCAATTTTTCAGATGAATGTTCATAATGCTTCTTTGCATGGGGATTTGCCTGAATAAGTGTATATGGTTATTCCTCCTGGTTTTGGCAGACATGAGGGGCTGGTAAAGTTTGCATGCTCCAAAAATCATTATATAAATTGAAGCAAGCACTAAGACAATGGAACCTTAAGTTGACAGAAGCCTTCGCTCAGTTAGGCTTTGCTCAAAGCCACTATGATTACTCTCTTTTTACCAGGCATGTAGATAATGAATTGATAATAGTCCTTAAATATGTTGATAATCTTTTGGTGACTGGTAGTTGCAAGAATCTGATAGCTCAGACCATAAATGATTTGAAACTCAAATTCAAGATGAAGGATTTGGGAGAATTAAAATTCTTTCTTGGAATTGAATTTGCCAGGTCTGAGGAGGGGTATGTAATAAGCCAACACAAGTATGCTTTAGAATTAATTTACGAGATAGGATTAAGTGGAGCTAAACCACTCTACACACCATTGGATCCTAATGTAAAGCTAACATCCATTGAGTTTGACTCACATGTGCAAGGATAAAAAATTACAGTAACAGACATGCCTTTGGAAGACATTGGGAAGTATCAAAGATTAGTGGGAAGACTACTATATCTAACTATGTCTAGGGTGGACATATCTTTTGCAGTATAAACACTGAGTCAGTTTATGCATGCTCCTAAACAATCTCATATGGAAGCTTCTTTGAGAGTGTTCATGTACATCAAGTCAGCCCCTGGCTTAGGACTATTTATGCCCGCTCAAGTTTAGGAGCTTTAACTACTTACTGTGATTCTGACTAGGGTACTTGTGTGCAAACAAGAAAATCAGTCACAGGTTATTTGGTGAAGTTTGGAGAGGCATTTATTACCTGGAAGTCCAAAACATAGGAGAGTTGCCAGAAGGTCAGCTGAAGCTGAGTTTAGGAGTATGGCTTTGTCATGCCCCAAGACTACACCCTGGGCGGGACTGGCACTCGAAGACCATTGTTGGTCCCAAGTGAACCCTTAGTCTGGCTTACTTAACTCAACGGAAGACTTAAACATAAGAAAATATAACTCATGCATAACCTAAGAAATAATAATTTAGCCAAAATGGCAACTCAGCCTTTAAACAACATCTGAATGATAATGTAAAGACAACTGAACTACTAACTGTCTATGAAGCCTCTAAAACAACTGAGATGGATGTTGGGACAAACCCCACAACACCCTAATGAACTAAACTAGAAAGCGAATAAAAGAGTCCTCCGGAATGCAAAGAGGCTCACCAACAGACTCTGAATGCTCAAGCTGGATCAACGAGGCGCTGGATGCTGATCCTGGTTACCTGCGTCTGTATCATAAGACGATGCAGGCCAACTGGCATCAATTCATTGAATGTACGAGTATGCGAGTTGGAAAGCTAAACAATACATAGGCTTGAAAAGATTCTGGAAGAAACACTTACCTTGGCTCTTCTCAACTCATGAATACTTAACTCAACATAAAGCAATGAAACACATACAATATATGAAAAACTTTGTAAAACAGTACAAACAACTTTAGTTTGTTAAAGAAATGCAATAACAAACCCAACTTTACTCATATAATAAAATAATATAGTTTATGTGAGAGATTCTCTAACCGACAACCACCACTATGAGCCTAAGTGGTGATACAACGTCTTGCCCACGCTACCAGAACTGTCCTATACTTTGCCGTCATATAGAACACTTAACCTAGTGGATCCACTATTCTATGCTAAAATCATCTTAATGAGTCATCTAAAAAGTATGATCATTTACTACCCATGATGGCTACATGGTTTATGGAGACTTGAGTTAATATGAACTCGCATCCCCATATCGATGCTCAATACTACTCCCAAAATATATTTAGCTCATATGTTTTTAAAAACAATCTTCTTTCTTTGGTTTGAGATAATTACTCAAAACTTAGCTTAAAAGCTTTTTTGGAATTGATGTTCCCTTTTCTTGCTTAAATGTGAAACATTTATAAACTCTTTGGGAATACTTAGTTCCCTTATAGCTTTTTGAAAAATGAACCCAACTCTTTACTCTTTACTTAACTTGAAAACTTGAGTCTTAATATGAATTTAAAACATTATTAAAGACTGTTGAAAACTTTAACCAACTTTGCTTTGACTTGCTTCTTAACTTCTAGACTTGACTCTTAACTTCTTTAACTTTGATCTTAACTTTCCTTGAATTGGATTATGGATTCAAGGTTCATGATCTCATGTTTATGGATGATTTCATGATATTTAGATGTACCTTAGAGTGTTGGAATCAACTTAGAAACATAGGTACATTGCTAAGGAACACGTACGAAAAGGTGGGGAACGATTGGGGAGAACTGGCGTCCCTAGCGCTCTGAGAGGCGCGGGGCACCAGCCCTCAAACTTCAGAGGACTGCCTGTGGAGCTCTGGCTGGCGCGACGCGCCAGAGGCCAAAGTTCAGAGGAATTTTTGTGGCGCTCTAGCAGGCGCGGCGCCCCAAGCCTTTGCCCAGAAAATCCTCGATTTTTCTCCTTCGTTTTTCATCTCTAAACCCTCTAAACTTCCGTAGTTCTTTCCCCAAACACTTAGGATCATTAGTACTCTCAACTTACAACAGATCTAACTCGAAAATCCACCCAAAAACACTAATCAAATCAACAAGAAACTTCAACAGCACAACCAATCAAGAACTTAACGATGTCCTTCAAGAACTTCACTTTTTAACATGTAAACAACCCAAAATCGCTGAATTGAAACAAGTTGGTGTGTGGGTGAACTAACCTGTTGAAAGTTGTTCTCCTAGCTGAGATAGAGCAGATGCATTTGAAAGGAAGAAGAGAATGAATAGAACAGTGAACTGAAATGACCGACTTAACTTCTCATTAGTCACCAAGTGCTATTTATATACTGTACATCATTAATAAGCTAATTAACTACTTTGTAAACTAATACATCAATCAGCTAACTAACTCAACAATAAGCTAACTAACTCAACTAATCACATGTAATACACATTTCAACACTCCCCCTCAAGTTGGGTGTTGGAATATGTCTAACATTCCCAACTTGAATAACATATCATTGTGTAGTTGCTTTCCCAGTGCCTTAGTGAAAACATCTGCCATTTGCTCTTTGCTGGCTATGTGTGCAGTCTTAATCAGCCCTTCTTGCAATCTTTCTCTAATAAAGTGACAGTCTATTTCTATGTGTTTAGCTCGTTCATGATACATAGGATTTGAAGCAATTTGTATTGCTGCTTTATTGTCACAATATAGCTCCATAGGTAATTCAACTTGTATGCCAAGTTCCTTCAATAAACCTTGTAACCATACCAATTCTGCTACAGTAGTAGCCATGCTTCTATACTCAGCTTCAGCTGAGCTCCTTGATATTGTGTTCTGTTTCTTTGATTTCCATGAAATAAGTGTCGCACCAAACTTTATACCAAAACCTGTTACAGACTTCCTTGATAATGCACATGAAGCCCAATCTGCATCACAAAAGGCACTAATTCTTCCTGACTTCTTGCTACTCATCAACAGTCCTAAGCCAGGCTGTCCCTTAATGTACCTCACTACATGAACTGCTGCATTGTAATGTGACTTCTTAGGAGCATGCATGAATTGGCTCAAGTGTTGCACAGCAAATGAAATATCTGGTCTTGTCATGGCTAAATATAATAATCTTCCAATCAACCTTTGATAAATTCTCCTGTCCTCCAACTCATCATCTTCAGTAATATTGAATTGTCTGTCATATTCCACACTTGTGAGCTTCTGATTCTGTTCAAGTGGTGTACTGGTTGGCTTTGATCCAGCTAAACCACATTCTGAAACTAACTCCAAAGCATACCTTCTTTGATTCATTAATATCCCATCTTTTGATCTTGCAAATTCAATGCCAAGAAAATACCTCAATTCCCCTAAATCCTTCATCTTGAAGTTGTGATGTAAAGTATCATTTGCTTCTTGAATTAGTCTGTCACTACTGCCAGTGATTAAGAGGTCATCCACATATATCAAAATTATTACAATATCACCAGTACCATTTGTCTTGGTAAATAGTGAATAGTCCAGCTTGCTTTGTGTAAAGCCTGACTGTATGAGTGCATTGGTAAGCTTCTGATTCCACTGTCTGCTGGCCTGCTTCAAACCATATAAGGATTTGAGCAGTCTACAAACCATATAAGGATTTGAGCAGTCTACACACTTTGTTCTCCCCCTGGCTGCCAAATCCCGGAGGTAATGACATATAGACTTCCTCAAACAAGTCACCCTGAAGAAAGGCGTTGTAGACATCCATTTGGAAAAGGCACCAGCCTGATTGAGCAGCCAAAGCCACAACACACCTCACAGTGACCATTTTGACCACAGGAGAAAAGGTGTCATGATAGTCAATACCTTCCTGCTGTATGAACCCTTTAGCAACAAGTCTTGCTTTGTATCTTTCAACACTGCCATCAGCCTTGAACTTGATTTTGTAGACCCACTTACAACCAATAGGAGATTTTCCAGGAGGTAAGTCAACAATATCCCATGTCTTGTTGGTACTAAGAGCCTGAATTTCTTGGTCCATAGCAAGAATCCAACTACTATCCTTGGAAGCTTGTTCAAAAGAAGTAGGTTCAGAAATAGTGGAAGAAAGAGTGGAAAGGTAAGACCTGTAGGTTGGATGAAGGTTGGAGTATTGAATGGAATTAGAGATAGGATGAGCAGCATTGGAAGATGTAACATAGTCAGTATGCCAAATGGGAGGTTTGGTGACTCTGGAAGATTTACGTAATGAAGGAATAGCTGGTGGACCAGAAAGAAGGACAAGAGATGCAGGAGCAGAAGAGGAGATGTCAGGGTTGAGGGGAATGAGAGAAGGAGATGTAGGAGGAAAAACATCATCAGATGGATAGGGAAATGCAGATTGAGAATTGGGAAAGGTAGAAGTATGAAAGAGTGGTAAAGAAGATAAGAAAGTGTGTTTAGGATGTTGAAAAGGAAAAATATGTTCCTTAAAGATGACATCTCGACTAACAAAAAAAATGCCAGTAGCAATGTTGTAAAGCTTATAACCCTTCTGTGTATCTGAGTACCCCATGAAAACAGAGGGAAGAGCTTTAGGAGAAAATTTGTCAGTGATAAGAGGGGTGGTGGCATAACATAAGCACCCAAAGACTCTGAGATGATGCAGTTTAGGAGGATGTTTGTGAAAAATTTCAAAAGGAAACTTGCCTGCTAAAACAGTGGAAGGAAGTCTGTTTATCAAGAAAGTGGCAGTAAGAATACAGTCACCCCAAAATTTCAAGGGCACATGAGCTTGAAATCTAAGTGCCCTGGCTATCTCAAGAAGATGTTTGTGCTTCCTTTCAACAATGCCATTTTGTTGTGGAGTGTGCACACAAGTGCTTTGGTGCACATTACCAAGAGAAGAAAAAATGGTGTGACATTGATTGTTAAAAAACTCAAGACCATTATCTGATCGAATGGTTTTGATAGTTGCTGAAAATTGAGTTTTGACAAGATTAATAAAAGCTGAAATAAAATTGACAACTTCACTTTTATATCGCAATATAAAAACCCATGTCATAATAGAATAGTCATCAACAATAGTAAGGAAAAATCTATGACCATTATAAGTGCATTGCTTATAAGGACCCCAAACATTCATGTGTAAAAGTTCAAAAGGAAATGTAGTCTTCTTAGTGCTAGTAGGGAAAGGGAATCTAGATTGCCTAGCTAGAGGGCAAACATGACAATGATGAATAACTTGGTGTTGGAGAGTTGATTTGATGGATTCAATCTTGTGAAGGACAGCAACAGGAGTATGACCAAGCCTTAGATGCCAGGTAGTAAGATCTGAAGGATGATGGTTTGAACAGGTTGAATTGAATGAAACAGCCGGACTAGAAGTGTGATGATGTGCATTGGCAAGAGGTGGATGCTTGGTAGTGGAAGGAAGTATGTATAGACCTGCTTCTTCCTTACCAATCCCCTTCACCTTGCCAGTGCAAAGGTTCTGAAAAAGACAGAAATGAGGATAAAAAGAGACACAACAGTTGAGCTCTTTAGTAAGTTTAGAAACAGATAAGAGGTTATATGTAAATTGAGGGACATAAAGGGCATTGTGGATGTCATTATTTTCTAGAAAATGAGCTGAACCAGTATGAGTGACTGAGGTAGTTTGGCCATTCGGTAAAGAGACACTATTAAAAGAGGAGTGAGCAGGAAGAGGATTAAGTAGAGTATCCAAGCTAGAAACCATATGATGTGTGGCCCCAGTGTCAACAATCCAGGGAACTGTGTCATTACCTACATCAGAACAAGTGTGAGTGGCGTTGAAAGTGGAAGGAAGCGGAGAAACAATACCTGCCATGTTAGCAAAAGCCTCTTTAGGTCCAGAATCCTTGTCAAGCAACTTCAACAAATTGTTGTATTGATCAGGAGTAAAATAAGGCACTGTTTGACCAGGAGCAATAGGTGGTGGTTCAATGTTATCCTGAGGATCATGATTCACATTATTGGCTTGAGGCCTTCTATTACCAAAATACTGTGATCTATCAGTTCCAGCTGACTGACCCTTGCCATTCTTATCATCAACACCTTTCTTCTTTGTGAACTTAAAATTTGGAGGGTAGCCAATCAATCTATAGCAGTTGGCCCTAGTGTGATTGCGTAAGTGACAATGATCACAATATATTCCTGAAGTCTGACTGAACCTATTTGTGTGTGAAGAGGCTAATGCTGTTGGATCTGTAACATCCATTTTCTGTAGAGGCAACACACAATTAGAAATCAAACTAGATTGAACTCTTTGACTCTCATCTTGCATAATCATGCTGTATGCCTGATTGAGACTGGGACTAGGAACAGTCAAGAGTATTTGACTTCGCGATTGAGCAAAATTATCATTTAAACCCATTAAAAACTACATAAGTTTCTGCCGCTCCATATGTTTTGCATACACCTTGTATTTGTCACAATCACAAGCTGGTAAAGGCACTAAAGACACATACTCATCCCAGAGATTTCTCAACTTAGAATAGTACTCAGAAACAGTGGAAATTCCTTGACTCATCGTGCTAATTTCACGATGAATCTGATATATCCTAGTCAGATTTCGCTTATCAAATCTCTCCCTTAAATCTTTCCAAACACTATGCGCATCAGAAGAAAACATCAGTCCATTAGCAAGTTCCTTCGAAACCGAATTGGAAATTCATTATATTACAAAAGCATTACATCTCGCCCATTCATGAGCTAAATCACCTCTGTAGTGAGCTTTACGACAAGTTCCATCAATAAAACCAATTTTGTTTTTTGCTAACAGTGCAACTTTCATTGAATTACTCCAGCAAGTGTAATTTTCTATGCCAATAAGTTGTTGAGGGATTAAAATGCTACCTGGAGTGTCAGACGGATGTAGATACAGAGGATTGCGAGGATGAATGTCGGTGAATTTCTCGATCTGAACTGGATCTGATTCAGTCCTCTCATGACTTGAAGCTTCAGATGAATCAACTGCATTTACCATAATTGCAGATCTCTGATCGAAAAAGAAGAAAAATGAAGTAGATCTCTGATCGAAGTGAAGAAAAAAGAGGTCGGTGTGTTCAACTGTTCTTCCAGATCTCAGGTGTGCGGAAAAGGTCTATTTTGCAAACAACTCGAATCACCAGCTAGAACTCCATCGTCACTAGCTCTGATACCATGTTGAAAGTTGTTCTCCTAGCTGAGATAGAGCAGATGCATTTGAAAGGAAGAAGAGGAAGAGGAGAATGAATAGAACAGTGAACTGAAATGACCGACTTAACTTCTCATTAGTCACCAAGTGCTATTTATATACTGTACATCATTAATAAGCTAATTAACTACTTTGTAAACTAATACATCAATCAGCTAACTAACTCAACAATAAGCTAACTAACTCAACTAATCACATGTAATACACATTTCAACATAACCCATCACTAAAAGATCTCACATACCTTGTAGGGATCACCCCCGACGAATTCCACTCGAACCGTTTGGATGATCTTGGCGAATTCTTGACTTTTTCTCTCGTTCTTTCTTCCTTTCTCTCTTCTCCAAGCTCTAAGCGTATTCTAATTTTCCAAAACTGAATTAAGTTCTGTTTTTACCCCAATAAACCCCTAAAAGTAAATTAGGAAATTAATTAGAGAAAAGACTAGTTTGCCCTTCCTTAAATCCGGATTTGGACTTTCCTCAATCCAACAACCCAACTTCCAAAAGGTATAACTCACTCATACAATATCAAAATCGCGCAAACTCAGCGTCGTTGGAAAGATGTTCCCAAGGGATTTCCAACCATATCAAGAACTACTCCTAAATCATCCTGAGATAGGAGTTATGGTCGTTGGAAAATGACCAAAACTCACTTTTCTAACTTAGACAAATTTTCCAGATTTTTCTTATTCTTTCCAAAAATAAATATTTTCAGATTTTAAACTCTTTCTAGTCGTTTCTAGGTGCGAGATGCTATAGGCTTCTACTGTGGCAGAGATAACTGGGCTTATTGGTATTTACAAGGAATTAGGAATTAATATCAAGCAGCCAGTGGACTTATTCTGTGATAGCAAAATTGCTATACAGATTGCAGCCAATCCCATTTTCCATGAAAGAACTAAACACTTTGACATTGATTGTTATTTTGTTAGAGAGAAGTTACAACAAGGAATGATCAAGACTCACCATGTATCGACTAGAGACCAACTAGCAGATGTGCTTACAAAAGTCTTATGGAAAGCTTCACATCTACACTTAATGTCCAAGCTAGGCTTGAAAGACATATTTCAGCCTTTAGCTTGAGGAGGGGTGTTAAATACAGTGAAGTTAAAGAAGCTGTCATTCAAGTTAGTTTCAAGATGAATAGTGTTGTCACAAAGTTAGTTAGTAAGTTGTTACAAGTTAACTATGGTTAAGTTAGGACTAACTAATGTAGTTAGTTAATAACTGACTCTAGGATCACACTATAAGTATGATTGTATGGATACTCTGTAAAGGATTAACACAGTGAAGTCTATTGAATGTTTTTCTCTCTCAATAACTGATTCCAGATTATTCTTCAGTTAGGGTGTCCAATTGGACATCTTTCATCGAAAAATTATACCGTATATACAAGTAAAATAATTACGAAATGATTAAATTACATATTTTGGACACTCTTGACACAATGACATGCGTAGCCTAATGGCTTCAAGAGACTTGAAAGAGCCAAAACTGCGAACTACACTCATTTGTCCAAAAATTTTGGGTCATCAATGTTTAAACTTTTACTAGTATATACAAATTGTTTAAATTATGACTAATTTGCTTTAGTTTACATACACTAAAATTTATACATGTTTGAATTCTTGATATATGAACTAGGCAATAAAATACGTAATTAGGTATAATTATTTTCTTAGGCGATTTTGATTTGTTGAAATCTATTTATAATATTCCATTCTATACACGGCGTGTTTCGCTTTCTGCAGCTTAAGTTTAGTATAATCATTTAAAATCAGTTTATATAAAAATTACGTACTCTAAAATATATTCATATACAAATTAATGTACGAATGAAGTATTAAAATAGGTTTCAAACTTTTTTTTCATGAAATTTTAATTTATTGAAACCTGTTTCATACTCATTATACCCACTAGATGTTTGAGTCCTTAATGTTACGTTTTTACCAATTTATAGAATTGAATAAAATATGTCTTCGATAAGTTTAATCTTATCTTTTGAAACTAGTTTCGATACCCATTACATACACTAATATATTTACTAGAATATATATGTCAATTTCATAAACAAAGGACTACTATATCTTCTATAATAAAAAAATAAAAAATAAAAAAAAAACCTTCTTCGACAACTGGCAAGATCCTGAATTTCGAACTAGAAATTTTGTATTTTCATGAAGTTTCAAAGCAATAAGATAAATAAATTGGATATTTATGAGATAAAATCTATAAAGGAAGAAGGAACACCAATAAAATTGGGAAAAAAAATCGTTGATTGATGATAAAAAATCAACTCACTGGAATAAAATTGTGGAACTAATATATCATGTTAACACTATATTTATCGGGGGGGGGGGGGAATTAATTACAATATAAAATTATTAAATATACATTTTCCATTTGTTATATTTGTTTATTAAATTGTTAGGTATTGATAGAAATATAATGCTATGTATTGAAAATTAAAAAAATCTTATTAAAATTTGTAATATTCATTCTTAAATACGTTATTCATATTTTTTTTTTCTCTTAATTAAATGAGATATGGTTTTATTCATAAGAAGATGATATAGGATGTATATATTCTTATATCATATATTCGTCTCAGTTATGTAGTGATATTATTTTACTGAATATAGAATTTTAGAAACAAATAAAAAGATGAAATCTATGATTTACGACAAACAATTTAAAGTACTTATTTTTAAATTAAAAAGTGTAACATAAATATTTTGTTAGAAGTAAACTATTAAAGAAAGTGTATCACGTAATTGTGACGAAATGAACCATATACTTGCTATGAAAAGTCACTTATGTGGGTCTAGCCCCAAATTCAATTTTTTTTAATGAAGAAAATCTTTTTTTTTTCTTTGACAAAATTTGCAGTTAATTAGGCGCACTTTTATTAAAATTGGGTACCAGCCAATTAATATAAAGTGGGAAAATAGGCACACTGCTTATAAATAGGAATCTCTACGCCAACAAAGAGAGAAAAATATTAGTTATCAGAGTGAGACATACCATAGACTATAAGAAAATAGTATATAAAAATAAATAGAGTATCAGTGATGTTTTAATTAGATGATAAAATCAAAAGAGAGATATTTTTTTTGAGTGTGAACTAATAATATTGAGTATTGTACTTATAACTAAATCAAATAAAAATTTATTACTACAGTGATATCAGTTGCTTCTCTTGATCTTTGTTTTTTTCCTTATTCAAAAGGATTTTTCACCTAAAATTTTTATTGTCAGTCTTTTTCATTTTATTCCCATTATTTTGTTGGTGAATATTTTTTAGGTTAATTCATGTAAAAAATTCAACATATGTTATTAGAATATTTGGTTGGTGTTTGGATCTCTGCATATAATCTTCCATAATCTATATAATGTTTGGTTAGATTTTACTACTCTTTATCCTTAATATTCGTATAAATATTGAGAAAATTTATGTAAATTTCAGTTCTAGATTAAAATAATCAAAATGTCAGAACTATCCCTATCACTTTAGACTTGAAACTTTTTCTCCCTTTTCCTAATAAATAAGGATAAGAGTCTGAAAAATACTCCAACTTTGGTCGAATTTGTTGTTATGATACTAAACTCTTTCATGAGGACCTATTACCTCCCTAGACTATTTAATAGTGTATTTTTTACCCCCTGAACTATTTAATAGTGTAGTTTAAAGGTATATATGTGCCCACGTGGACACATTACTATTTATAATTTTGCATTATTTTTTATGTCCACGTGGGCAAATATATGTTTAAAATACGGTATTAAATAGTCTAGGGAGGTAATACGTCCTCATGAAAGTTTAGTATCGCAACAGTAAATTCGACCAAAGTTAAGGTATTTTTTTAGACCCTTATCCCTAATAAATATAGAACTCTTAGGATTAAGATAAAGAATATATAGGAAGAAATATTGTCTCTACACTTGCTTTCTTCATCATATCAATTGATCCCTTCACTTTTATGATACTAGTTCTGTTATGAAGTGGTCTATATCATCTATCCTCGGCCAAAAATAGATTTAACCGATAAATTAAATTGAAAAAGTATTTAAGTATTAATTTATTAATATCGTATTATTGAGTTAATAACTTTTACTGGTTTCACAATTTTTTTTTATTTGATTATCTGTTCGATTCGGTTTTTAGATCTTAGTAAATGATTAAATCGATAATCCAAAGATTATATTTATATATCTATCTATATCTATCTTACCTTAAAAGCATGAACTCCTAACTTGAATGTTAAATTACTATAATATCTCTAACTTAGGTTGTAACTTTTTCGATGAGTTGTGACTTTTCCAATAAGTTGTGATATTTTTCAAAGGGTTGTGATTTTTTCGATGATTTGTAACTTTTTCAAAAGATTGTGATTTTTCGATGAGTTCTGACTTTTCCAAGGAGTTGTGACTTTTTCAATAAGTTGTGATTTTTTCCAAAGAGTTGTGACTTTTTCAATAATTTGTGATTTTTTCAAAGGGTTGTGACTTCTCGGAAAGGTCATAACTATCCTTTGTTGACTATAAATAGAGGAGTTTCCTCTCATTTTTCATCCACAATTTTTTTAATCTTCTACTATTTTTCTTCTTGCATTTTAATTTTTTTTTGTGTGATTTATTGTCGTTGAGTGAGTTCAAAGTGTAGCGGAATATGAGGTACCACTATTTTGATGAAGTAAGTCATTCTATCCTAAGAGGGTATATTTCATAACCTCGAGTACTTGAGACAAATAATTTTGATGATATAATGATTATTTTTTTGCTTGATATATACATAAGTATGTAATGTTCCAATATACGAAGTTATATGATGTAGTCTAAATTCATTTATTTTTATTAACAATTTTTCTTGTGATGTAAATGTATGCTTCTGAATAGCTTTTTCTAAAATTTAGAGAATTGTCACGATTTGTTTTTTATGCTCAAGACAAAAGTATGACTTTATTTATCAATGTCACTTATGTGATTTATACTCTTGAGAAATTTTTCTTCAAAATAATTATTACTAGTTACCTTAAAAGCATGAATTCCTAACTTGAATGTTAAATTACTATAATATCCCTAGCTTAGATTGTGACTTTTTCGATGAGTTGTGACTTTTTTGTTAAGTTGTGACTTTTTTCGAAGGATTGTGATTTTTCTATGAGTTGTGACTTTTCCAAAGAGTTGTGACTTTTTCAATAAGTTGTGACTTTTCCAAAGAGTTGTGAATTTTTCAATAAGTTGTGACTCTTCCAAAGGGTTGTGAATTTTTCAAAAGGTCATGACCTTTTAGATAAGACACAAAAAATATTTGTTCATACTACCCTTTGTTGACTATAAATAGAGGGGCTTCCTCTCATTTTTCAACCACAATTTTTTTAATCTTCTACTCTTCTTCTTGCATTTTAAATTCTTTTGTGTGATTTATTGTCGTTGAGTGAGTTCAAAGTTTAGCGGAATATGAGGTACCACTATTTTGATGAAGTAAGTCGTTCTATCATAAGAGGGTATATTACATAACCTCGAATACTTGAGGAAAATAATTTTGATGATATAATAATTATTTTTTTGCTTAATATATACATTAGTATGTAACGTTTCAATATAAGAAGTTAACATGATGTAGTCTAATTCATTTGTTTTTGTTAACAATTTCTCTTGTGATGTAGATATATGCTTCTGAATATCTCACTACTAAAAAAACAGTGAATACCGACCTCCGGAGGTCGGTATTCCCTGAAATACCGACCTAAAACCGACATCCCAGCTTAGGTCGGAAAAAGCTTGGTCGCTATTCAATACCGACCTCAGGAGGTCGGTATTTACTGACCTCTCGAGGTCGGTTTTTATTTTATGTCGGAATATTCATTTTTTAAATTCCGACCTCTGGAGGTCGGTATTTTTATTTTTGTAATGTTGAAATTCTGACCTCCGGAGGTCGGTATTTTTATTTTTGTAATGTTGAAATTCCGACCTCCGGAGATCGGTATTTTTATTTTTGTATTTTTGAAATTCCGACCTCCAGAGGTCGGTATTTTTATTTTTGTACTGTTGAAATTCCGACCTCCGAAGGTCGGTATTTTCATTTTTGTAATGTTGAAATTCCGACCTCCGGAGGTCGGT
>NC_064284.1:14347338-14374784 GCF_019186545.1 Solanum stenotomum | reverse complement strand
AAGATAGATATAAGATTTTAATTTCTATCCTCACTTAGAGAGGTGCACCCAATCATCATTGTATTATTATATGATACTTTAAACGTGGGTTCACACATCTATATTTAAATATTCTTCTTAAAATATAACACTACTATATATGATCTAGAGAGGGGAGCATGGGTTCACGTGAACCCATGGCACCCCCTCTAGATACGCCCCTGAGTTAGACTCAAGATCTATTTCTTTATTTATCATAGTCCTAGTCCTATAGTCAGCCCCCTTTTATATTGTTCATGCTTCAGATGTCCAGTCCTGAACGTGTGGAGGGGTGGGGGTGTTTGAGACTCACATCATTCATTTTAGGGATGGGATGACCTTTTTATATGATCTTGAACGACAATCTTCTTAAGATCTATTAATTTATCAATCTTTGATAAAATAAATTAAGTTATGAGTTTTTTTCCACCTTATAATTAGTAGTAGGGGCATGTCTATACATATTGTACATATGATATATCATAGTTTTTAAATTCTAAATTTGCCCTACTTTTTAAGTCTTTTAGACAAACACCCCCCATAGAAGCTGTGTTGGCTTTGTCCATAGGAATCATTACATAAATAGTCGTCCTAAGCAGTACAAATTACATACTCATTATATGATATATATATATATATATATATATATATAATAAAAAATAGCCGATTGTATAATTTCGTTGTGTATTTGGGCTTGTGGATAATGGATCAATAAAGAAGGACTGTTATGCATAAGATATGATATTCTTAATAGGTCCATAAACACCCCCCTGAATTGGCCATCTTCATTTTGACACTCTATCTCAAACTTAATCATAAAAAAAACTCATAAGTCATAACAAAACAACTCACCTTCTATCTAGAGCAACTTACAAAAATAACTATAATTTAAGAGTTATTAAATTGAAATAGCCATAAGTGTGATATTTACATAAAATGGCTNTTATACATATTAACCTTAATTGAAATAAACTCGAAAATTTCAACTTATTAAAGCTAATAATTATAATTAAACAAAATGACATATTTTAAATAGTTAACTTATGTAATATATATATATATATTGAGAAGAATTTAATTCGATAGTGTCTAATAGAAAAACTTTATCGTAGAATCTAAACTTTTCGAGAAATTGAGCAAATGTCCAGGTCACTCCCATATATCATACTAAAAATCTAACTATACCTTTTCTCATCCATAAACTATATAGTATCTTGATAAGATGATAAGACACGTGGCACTAATGTCCCTCCCTCACCAAAACTACAACACCTCTCTCTTTCCCCAAGTTTTCCCTTTCTCTCAAAAAAAAAAAAATCAAATCAATGGCTTCTCCAACCCTAATCACCCCATCCACATCAACCCCCAAATCCCTCATCACTCCAATCCGATCAAAACTCATCTCCTCCGTCACCACCACCACCACCACCCTCCGCCGCCGCGAATTCCTCTCTCTGTCAGCCGGAATCCTCTCTCCATCCCTTCTCCTTCCCGCTACGTCAGCATTCGCGGCTACCGACGAGGAATACGTGAAGGAAGCATCGGAAGTGATACAGAAGGTGAGATCTACGTTGAATATGGATAAAGGAGATCCGAACATAGCTGATTCAGTTGCTGAGTTAAGAGAAGCGTCGAATTACTGGGTTGCTAAGTACAGAAGAGAGAAGGCTTTGTTGGGTCGGGCTTCGTTTCGTGATATATATTCGGCACTCAATGCTGTTTCTGGCCATTATGTTAGTTTCGGGCCGACTACGCCCATTCCGGCGAAGAGAAAGGTCAGAATCTTGGAAGAAATGGATACTGCTGAGAAGGCTTTACAGAGAGGAAGATAAGAAACCCAATATTATTATTTTTGGTATTATTTAAATTTTCCTATATTTATTTTCTGACTATGAAAATTATATTTATTATAAAGATGAGGAAGTTTGATTTAAAATTCTATCACTTTCGTTAATTACAATTCAAAAAACTCATAATCTCTTTCGTTGGCACGTTTAGTTAGAGAACAAGTTATAACTTTTGATTTTGTGATTAAAATAGCTACGGATAAAATTCCATGATAATTCGTTAATTACTACTGCTTTTAAATGACAAAAAAATTTAAAAAAACGTAACTATTTGTGAATTTTATCCATGTAGCCACCTTTAGAACAACTATTTAAATTTGGAAAAATTACTTAAATACACAACACTTCTTTATTTATTTTCAATATTTCCCTACTCTTTTATTAAAATACAAAAATTCCTTATTTTCCTCCAATTCAACTTAACCGAATACTTTATTAGTTTAAGTATCCGCCCGTTATTAATTAAAGTATCCGCGCTGCTATATTATGCATCCGCCCGTTAATTAAGTATACGTGCTTCTAACAACTTAATAATTTAAGTATCCACCCGTTATTAATTAAAGTATCCGCGCTGATATATTATGCATCCGCCCGTTAATTAAGTATCTGTGCTG
The DNA here is from genome assembly GCF_019186545.1 of Solanum stenotomum. Classification (NCBI taxonomy): domain Eukaryota; kingdom Viridiplantae; phylum Streptophyta; class Magnoliopsida; order Solanales; family Solanaceae; genus Solanum; species Solanum stenotomum. Next base: position 14,372,305 of record NC_064284.1, on the reverse strand, counting down.
CTAACAACTTAATAATTTAAGTATCCGTCCGTTATTAATTAAAGTATTTGCCCTGCTATATTAAGTATCCACACTTCTATATTATGTATCCGAAANAAGATAGATATAAGATTTTAATTTCTATCCTCACTTAGAGAGGTGCACCCAATCATCATTGTATTATTATATGATACTTTAAACGTGGGTTCACACATCTATATTTAAATATTCTTCTTAAAATATAACACTACTATATATGATCTAGAGAGGGGAGCATGGGTTCACGTGAACCCATGGCACCCCCTCTAGATACGCCCCTGAGTTAGACTCAAGATCTATTTCTTTATTTATCATAGTCCTAGTCCTATAGTCAGCCCCCTTTTATATTGTTCATGCTTCAGATGTCCAGTCCTGAACGTGTGGAGGGGTGGGGGTGTTTGAGACTCACATCATTCATTTTAGGGATGGAATGACCTTTTTATATGATCTTGGACGACAATCTTCTTAAGATCTATTAATTTATCAATCTTTGATAAAATAAATTAAGTTATGAGTTTTTTTCCACCTTATAATTAGTAGTAGGGGCATGTCTATACATATTGTACATATGATATATCATAGTTTTTAAATTCTAAATTTGCCCTACTTTTTAAGTCTTTTAGACAAACACCCCCCATAGAAGCTGTGTTGGCTTTCTCCATAGGAATCATTACACAAATAGTCGTCCTAAGCAGTACACATTACATACTCATTATATATATATATATATATATATATATATATATATATATATATATCTCTTTTAAATAAAAAATAGCCGATTGTATAATTTCGTTGTGTATTTAGGCTTGTGGATAATGGATCAATAAAGAAGGACTGTTATGCATAAGATATGATATTCTTAATAGGTCCATAAACACCCCCCTGACTTGGCCCATCTTCATTTTGACACTTCTATCTCAAACTTAATCATAGTAAAAACTCCTAAGTCCTAACAAAACAACTCACCTTTTAATTAACCATCTAAACACACAATAAAGTAATTCTATCAGACACTTATGCCTTAAATTCTTGAAAAAACATTACACATGGTTTTCAAGTGTCTATTACATGTATAAACTAATTATATGATGTATATCACCTTCTTAATTATACATATTAACCTTAATTGAAATAAACTCGAAAATTTCAACTTATTAAAGCTAATAATTATAATTAAACAAAATGACATATTTTAAATAGTTAACTTATGTAATATATATATTTTTTAAACTGTCCTATAAAAATGTTATGTATCCATAAATGAAAAGAATTTAATTTGATAGTGTCTAATAGAAAAACTTTATCGTAGTGTCTAAACTTTTCGAGAAATTGAGCAAATGTCCAGGTCACTCCCATATATCATACTAAAAATCTAACTATACCTTTTCTCATCCATAAACTATATAGTATCTTGATAAGATGATAAGACACGTGGCACTAATGTCCCTCCCTCACCAAAACTACAACACCTCTCTCTTTCCCCAAGTTTTCCCTTTCTCTCAAAAAAAAAAAAATCAAATCAATGGCTTCTCCAACCCTAATCACCCCATCCACATCAACCCCCAAATCCCTCATCACTCCAATCCGATCAAAACTCATCTCCTCCATCACCACCACCACCACCACCCTCCGCCGCCGCGAATTCCTCTCTCTGTCAGCCGGAATCCTCTCTCCATCCCTTCTCCTTCCCGCCACGTCAGCATTCGCGGCTACCGACGAGGAATACGTGAAGGAAGCATCGGAAGTGATACAGAAGGTGAGATCTACTTTGAATATGGATAAAGGAGATCCGAACATAGCTGATTCAGTTGCTGAGTTAAGAGAAGCGTCGAATTACTGGGTTGCTAAGTACAGAAGAGAGAAGGCTTTGTTGGGTCGGGCTTCGTTTCGTGATATATATTCGGCACTCAATGCTGTTTCTGGCCATTATGTTAGTTTCGGGCCGACTACGCCCATTCCGGCGAAGAGAAAGGTCAGAATCTTGGAAGAAATGGATACTGCTGAGAAGGCTTTACAGAGAGGAAGATAAGAAACCCAATATTATTATTTTTGGTATTATTTAAATTTTCCTATATTTATTTTCTGACTATGAAAATTATATTTATTATAAAGATGAGGAAGTTTGATTTAAAATTCTATCACTTTCGTTAATTACAATTCAAAAAACTCATAATCTCTTTCGTTGGCACGTTTAGTTAGAGAACAAGTTATAACTTTTGATTTTGTGATTAAAATAGCTACGGATAAAATTCCATGATAATTCGTTAATTACTACTGCTTTTAAATGACAAAAAAATTTAAAAAAACGTAACTATTTGTGAATTTTATCCATGTAGCCACCTTTAGAACAACTATTTAAATTATAGCTAGACTTACATATTATTTAATTAGAGGAGAAGAAAGCATAAGGAGAATATGAAAGTCTCATATGAATTAGTAGTGATTAATTTAATGTATTTTTCTCATAATTGGATTCAAGATGATAATTTTCGTTGATATGGAGATTAACAAGAATTGCCCTTTAACTTGGCAACTGAGTTGTATTATGCTACGTGTGATATTTGTTTATTTGTTCAATTTTATGTAAATTTTAAGTGTTTATTTATAAGCAGTTTAAAATGGCTGTCAGTGCACTTCCACCATTTTTCACTTTTAGTAAATAACCTTTTTTTTGGGAACTTTCACATATAGTCACTCAAAAATTGCCTAATTATTCTACATAACTATAGTTTGATAATTACAATTCGTAGATACATGTCATAGGGAGGAGAGAGGCGAGCGAGACTGGGAGAGAGAGGCGAGTGAGAGAGAGGTGAATTGTATATGTATATCGGTTAAATAATTGTATATTATACATATGTCTTTGTATATATGGCAAGCGAGATTGGGAGAGGGAGGAGAGAGGCGAGCGAGATTGGGAGAGGAAAGAGAGAAGCGAGCGAGAGAGAGGCAGAGAATGGGAGAGATGTGAATTGTATATGTATATCGGTTAGATAATTGTATATTATACATATGTATTTGTATATTCTGGTGAATTATACATATACAAACGTGACTAATTATACAAACTCGAAGTCAGCTCACGTAATTTATGTATAATGTTAGTTGCGAGTGGTAATTATAGCAAACTATAGCTATGATGAGTAATTAAGTAATATAAGTTTGCTTAATCGCGTGATTTTTCTTTTTCTTTTTATTTCTCTCGTAACTAATGGACCTTTTAAGTAAATGAAAATATTATACCACGGTTAGGAAATTTGCAAGTTATTACAAACATAAGACTATGGTCTAATATTTCATGGAAAAATCACACCATATTCACATTTAAGAGATAATACTATGGGTTTTAAACACTCTTAAAAAATTCTTACTTATAACAGTTTATTTACGAGTTATATCATATCAATTAAATTTAAGTTTATTTAAAAATCAATTACAATTTTATTTAATAAATGATTAATCTCTTTATATTTTTATATTATTAATTATTAATAGTTATTTAATTTGATTGCAGTTCCTTTTTTAAAACAAAAATTATCAGTTACACAAATTTAAGGATTTACATTGATTAGAGTTTCTTGATTACTGTTACACTCCAAACCTCCCATACGTTAATCCCCCCCACGCCTATCCAATACTACACACCACCACCCCACTACCCACATTCACAATCGTCCCTCCCATCTTTCTCACTACCCCACATTCATAATCGTTCCTCCCATCTTTCTCACCTCTCCACTACCCCAACTTCACAATCGTCCCTCTCGTTCCGTTTCTCATCATCATCATGTCAAAGAAAATCATTGTAACGCCTCGAAAGAGTCCTCGATTAGTTGAAGAAGCTTCTATGGATGAAGTACATGCTCCAACTTTCAATATATTGACTCAAATCTCGCCGTCAAAAAATGTTAAAACTCCGGCAAATGGTGGTTCCTCTCATTTGTAGGATCAAAAGGAGAAAAAAACGAAGCAAAGAAAAGGGTGAGTCCGGCAGATCAAAAGGAAAAGAAGAAGAAGGGGAAAATTGTAGAAACCCCTTCTGATTTTGTTAGTGAAATAAAAAAGAAAAAACAAAAAAAGCATCAAATGTAGAAGTTGCTCAATCTCCAAACCATCAACAAGAAGAACAACAAAAAAAAGGAATCAGAAATCTCAAAGTCCGAAAAAAGCAAAAAAATTGTTAGGGTAAGTACTATATTTATTTATTTTTCACATTATTCAAATTAATGATTTTTTTACTAAAAATATCACATTATGCTTATTGTTGTTTCAAAACTTTTGTTTGGGTGAAACTTGTACGAAATCTGAATAATATGTGTATGAATCTGACTTTAATATATGATTTTTGGATATTGTATGAATTGTGATATAACATTGGTACGCAAATGGTATGAATTCTGTTTTAACATTGGTGTGATTGTCTCTTGAATGTGTATACGGTATGAATTGTTAAATTAGTATGTAAATAGTATGAATTGTTAAATTACTCTGCTTTGTATGAATTTTGACTAATATTAATATGAAATTGGGATTTTTCATAATAGGAAGGTTTCTTTTTCAATTTATCCATTAATGTATTTAAATTTTTAATATTGGTATGAAAATTGTATAAATTGATATTAAATGTTGTTTTGAAAATTATTTTTATTGTAGTTGGATAAATTTATGAAAGTAGCTTGTTAAATGTCACAGTGCACATGAAGCTGGTATGATGTTTGAATAATATTGGTGTGAATTTTTTTTCAAATATGGTATAATGTATAACTAAAATTTTTGTGTATGAAACATGAATAATATTGGTACGAACATACTTTTATATATGTTTTATGAATGTTTGTATGAAATTGATTTATTTTTTATATAATTTATGTGATATAATTTAATTATAACTACTTATAAATTGAAGTTGGTGTTGAAATGAAACATGAAAAATATTGGTATGAAGTATGTTTTAATTTAGTATAAACAATTTTATTTTATAGGCAAGGAAGGTATCCACACACTGGTCTTCATGCATAAACATGAATGTTTTTGGTGATATGTTGAAATTCCTCGGGCAAGAAAGGTTTCAACAATTTTTGAAACAAACACCATTTGGTGTATTTTATGAGATACACCACATAAAGATTCAATGTCAGTTATTGCGCCATTTGTTACTTCTTGAAACTGAAAACATTAGAGACGACATGTTTATTGTCAAAATAAACGGTACAGTACTACGTTTTGGAATTAAGGAATTCGCATTAGTAACTGGTCTCAAATGTGAACTCCTTACCGACTTTGTTTCAGATCCGTCTATTCCAAATAGACTTATCCAAAAGTATTTTGGCGGAATGATCAAAGTCCCTAAGTTAAACTTCTTGAGTAAGCTTAAAGAGGCTAACTTATTTGAGCCCGAAGACCATTTTAAAATTGGTGTTCTGTACTTCATTAGTATCCAAAATAGCCATACCTAGAATGTACTTTGATTTGGTTGATTCCGGTCAATATGTCACCTTTCCATGGGGTAATGAATGTTTCAGATTGACTCTTAAAGCTTGCAGTTGTAGGTTGAGAAATAATCGTACATCATTCAAATTTAGCCAATTCCACTTAGCGTTGTAGAATTGGTTTTATGATTGTTGTCATCCTTTTGACAACTCAGTTGCTATCCGTGTTGCAACTGGCACACCGCGTATTCTCAACTAGAAGACATCGAATGAGAGTATTTTCTTCGATGACTTAAAGAATACAATTTTCAAAACATATAGCAACAAAGTCATTTTTTAGTTATTGTCCTTTAATAATTATCATTTATTATTTTTTTTTATAATTTTTAATTCTCACATCTTATTTTGTTATTACAGCATAAATTAAAGAACATAGTGCTTACTGACGAAAAGATGAATGCCATTGATCAGAACAATTTACATGAATCTTCTAGTCACAATGAGACAGAAAATCAAGCAACATTAGAAAGGAACGATATTGACTTCGATGAAAAATATACTGAGTTGAAAAAGAAAATTGCAGAGGTATACAATAAAAAATTATCATTTAATATTTTTTTTACATATTACAAAGAATTTATTCACTTTTAATGTTTAATGACAAGTTCGAGGGGAGCTGAAAGAACTGAAGGATAATGTTATTTTCCCAATCCCTTTTCAATTACTTAATATTAATTATTTTTCTCTAATATTTTAATGTTTAACATATATGTTTATATCTATTGACAAGGTTGATAAGCACATGACCAGATTGAAAGCATATGTCGATGATTCGACAAAGTTGATAATCGATGAGATTAGGTCTTTAAGAGGTCAACCTACACAAACATCACACCAAGAGGTATTAAATGGTATTAAAGGATTTGAGAAAGTTAAGAACTGAATCAATTGTTGTATCTCTATTTTTGGTCTGAAATTGATATTATCATGGTATGAATTGTGTATGTGCCAGTAATTATGACTTTGGATTGAAGTTAGTACTATATTGATATGACTTTGGACTGAAGTTAGTACTATATTGGTATGACTTTGGACTGAAGTTAGTACTATATTGGTATGACTTTGGACTGAAGTTAGTACTATATTGGTATGAATTTTATATGAGCAAATCTTATGCATTATTTTCTAGTTTTATGTTTGTTTGATATTGATATTATGTTGGTATGAATATTGAATGAAGTAGTTCTTATGCATTTTTTTGTTGGTTTTTGTCAATGGTATTATAAAATTTGTATTAGCTTTTGTATGAATAATGTATGAATTGATATTGTACATTATTTTATGTTGGTTCAATTTTGATATTAATATAGTATTAAATTTCTGAAAGGCAATATTCATGTCAGGTTATTGTTGTTGGTTTAAAATTAGTATTAATCTTGTATAAAATTTGTATGAGACAGTTTTTACGCACGCATGATTGTATGGTTGAATTTTATATTACTTCATACATTAGGATGATGCCCATCAACATGTTGAAGAATCTGAAAAAGCTCTAATGGATCAGCCTTCAGTTTCAATGAGGGAATACGTTGATATTTCAAACACCGATGGTATGAGAACCAATTCTAATATAATATGCATATTCGCTTACAAAGTTTTTTTAACATTAAATTTTCTTTTTTAAATATATAGCTGAAGCGCAAAATTCAATTGACCAAACAGTTGGTCGTGTGGATCATGCTGATATACCTGGATCATCAACTTCAAAACCACCAACACTGGATGATTATCCTGATTTGACCATGACACAGATTGTTGAACTTGATTCAATTCTCAATGCTAATAGAACTCCAAATGTGCAACCAAACAATAAGAACCTCGACAAGTATGACACATCTCCGTACATTCAATTGTCGAAAGGCGAAAGCAGTTTGAGAAGAGTTCATATTTTCTGTCGTATCAAATATTCATTTGAAAGTCACAATGGGTTTGAGGTTGTAGCTGAGTTGATTGATGAGTTTAATAAATGAGTTTTCAAAAATGTTTCATCTAGGCGTGACATGTATATGTGTAAATAAATCCAATTTATTTTTTTAAATATTATCCAATCAATGCGTATACAATGTTTTTTATATATCTTTAACGTTCACAGGAAATCTGCTTATTCAAAGATCAACGATAAATTTGAACCTCAAATGGACTTTGGTGTTGTCAAAGTTTCAGAAATGGATTTTTTCAACATAATGGTTAAAACTAGCAGGCCTTGGGAGCACGGGGTAAGTCATATCTATCAACTTTTTAAATAGTTAATTTACAACTCGTATTCCAGATTTTTGTGATTATATTTGTAGTTTTTGTTTAACATCTGTTTTGAAATTGATATCCATTTTATATGATGGTCTTATACAATAGCCACCATGTATGCATTTTGAATGATTTCGGAATAACCTTGGTATAAAATGTTCGCTAATATGAAGAATACATTATATATTAAACTTGTATGAATTTTATATCCAACAGTGTTCATGTATGTAATTGGTATGATTATTGAATGAATTTGGTATAAAAACAAACTTTCATGAACAACATTAAACAAGTAGCTAGAATGAAATTGATATTCATTCTATACATTTGAAACATTTTTTAATGGCTTGTTATTTGATAACAACATGTTAATACCATTATGTATTATCTGCGAAAGAAGGCAAAGTTCTCTCCAATATCACTATCATACAGTACGGTTGACTGTTGGTTTATGACGTGGGTTGATAACATTGAGAAACAATGGAGAGATTCAAATTACGACATGAGATCCATTTCTCCTGACCACGATGTTGGTCAGTGCATCAGAGGTTTCAAACTGCTTGCCAATATTCCTTGGGACAGTGTTGATGATGTCATTATTCCTGTCAATGTTAGTGAATCATTTCATTGGTTGTTGGTTGTCTTCCGAATCAAGCTTAGATGTCTACATCTATATGATTCGATGAGCGAATGATATGTTCACACCAAGAAAGTTAATGAAGCTGTTGGTAAACTTGTTACAATGATACCACTTTTTTTGATGAGCACGAGATTTTATGGTAAAAGGCTTGATCTGTATGTCAATTAACTCCCCAAATATGTTGACAAGTCTCAATCTGACCCACTTGAACTCAAGCATATGATGTATATGCCTCAACAAGAAGATAGTTCCAAGTATGTATTTCTATACTTTACTGATTTCATCAGAAAGTTAACTTAATTTATTTCTTAAAATGATTTTTCTTTTAATTTTTTTTCCAGTGATTGTGGTTTGTACACATGTCTATTTGCTGAATACATCAGTAATGGTGTTTTTGATATGAGTTCTGTTGATATTGATGCAAAGTACCATTGTCAAAGGTATGCCACAATCATATGGCAGTATGGAAAAACAAAGTATGAGGATGGCGCGATTAACGAGAATGAAGAAACTGGTACAATTGCTAGCAAATTTGATGGACCTCGCATAGCAAAAGAACATGCTCCGAATACCAGCAATTATCCTACACGAAGACCACAAATTTTTTTTTGAGATAGTTGATTGCACCTTCTACTTTTTTGAATTACATGTTTTTTTTTAACTTTTGGACAATATTTTTGTGTTTCAGTATTTGATGTATATAATATCCATTGTTTTATTCTAGTCAGATACCATCTAAATTTGAATTAGTGACAGGCTATTATAATTCAGGATACTTGTATATCAGACTGCATACCATTTGGATACACCATTTGAAAGATATATTACACATTGAGTATAATAGTTTTCGGGATGACAGTTATAAACAAACTTCATACCAATTGAATTCACCATTTAGACTTACTGATATTACTGTGTATTACTAACTAGAAACAAAAAAGAATAGCAATTTATAGTTCATGAACCAACTTTTTCTTATAATTGGTATTCAAACTGTACACTTATGACATCCAAATCCATTCATTCATGATTTTTTTACTTCATATTCTAACACAAAAAATAAAAAAATAAAAAATGAATGAAGTTGGTATCCAATCTGTATAAATAACTTGAAGATATGATTATGCCAATGTAAAATAGTGATCATTGTATTTTGTAACAACCTCAATTAGTCAATTACATCTTGTTTTATATTATTCAAATTGGACACCTAATGGATACCAAATTATTACTAATTGTAAATTATATTCTCTTAACAAGCATGATTAAGTACTTTAAAGATGTATGAAATTGATATACAATTTGTATAAATACTGAAAGAAACGAATCTGACAATCTAAAACAACGATCATTAACGTTTGCACCAAAATTAATTACATCTTGTTTTATTTTGATTTAGAATAGGACACCAGTTGGATACCAAATTAATACTCATGAAAACTTACATTAAATAATATCAACTGCTATTAGACTACCAAATGCATACCATAATTACTTTATATAATTATCACTAATATGAACACTATCTTATATATTAAACTGGAATGAATTTTATTTTCAGCAGTATGCAGTTTGTATAATTAATGAATAAATCTTGTATAAAACATGAACAGTATATTAAACACTTAGCTGTAATGCATTTCATACAAATTCTATTTCATATCATAACAAAACATGAGTCTAAAAGACAAAATAAAATAAAATTTTTATATAGTCTAAACAAATAAACTATCATTTTTTTGGCGCAGGATAATTTGAACATGTCATCCTGTTGTGGCCCATTTGACGATATCTACTGCATGTAACTTTAAGCCTTTTGAATTTCACATCAACAAACCCCTTCCAGCGTTTAAGTTGCGGTCTTCCTACCGTTCTCTTTGGACCAGGCGACATCAATTTAGGCTTTGAAACATAACTTGGTATATCCTATGTACTCTCGCAAGTGAGAGGTTCAATAGGGATCGCATATGCATCTTGAAAATTCTTCAAGCAATAAAAAGGTGAGAAATAATATGTTTCGTGCAGTATGTTATACCAAAGAACTGCCATTCCATGTCCGCATGGTATCTCATCATTTTGAAATCTTCCGCAACTATATTTCATGGTGTTTAAGCATACTCTGTACCGCTTTGGTCAATCAACAACAACATGCATATGAACTGTTGATGGTATTACCTAACACACTAAAATATTGGTCATTAAAATGCTGTCACAAAAAAATAAGCCACAAAAAATGTTTCTGTCACGACCCGAGTCTACACCCTAGACGTGACCGGCGTTCAAGAACCAATGATGGTCCCCAAGCGAACCCTCATCCTGGATGATTACAAGCGGAAGACTAACTTAAGCATGCAAAGACTTAAAACTACATAAAATTCAATAAACTAAACTTTTCGAAACTTTAACTCAAATGAACAACATAAAATAAAAATAATATATTCAACTTGCCATAAAATAGACAACTTAAGTCTTTAAAACATTTAATAAAATAAATGAATAATACAAACTTCTCAACTATACTGACTATCTACGAAACCTCTAACTGATAAAGATGGAAGTCGGGACAAGACTCACGACATCCTGACTAAACTGAAAAGTAAATGAAATCCTTCAGAAACAAGAGGGCTCACCATAGCTAACTTGAACTCCCGGATGTATCAACGAATCTCTTGTTGATGATCCGGGATACCTGTGTTTGCATCATGAAAAGGCGCAGGCCAAGTGGGTCAGTACGTGGAATGTACGAACATGTAAGGGGAATTCTAAAACATAAACATAAGTTTGAAACTTGATATAAAAGAAACATACTTACCTCTTCTCAAACTTACTCAACTCAAGGAATACTCAAGGATACTCAAACTTACTCAACTCAGAAGTACTCAAGGATAAGATACTCAACTTAGAGATAAGATACTCAACTCAAAGATATGATATTCGACTCTGGGTACTCAACTCAATATAAAGCAACCATACACATGCAATATATGGAAAGCTTTATAAAACAGTAAAAACAACTTAGTTCGTTAAAGAAAATGCAATAACAAACTCAACTTTAATTATATAATAGAGTAGTATAGTTTCTGTGGGTGATTCTCTAACCGACTACCACCACTAATAGCCTAAGTGGTGATACAACATTTTACCTCACGATGCCAAGGACCGTCCTATGCCTTGTCGGGGGTATAGAACCTAACTCACTAAGTGGATCCACTAGTCTATACTATAATCATCTTAAGGAGTCATCTAAAAAGTATGATCATTTACTACCCATGATGACTACATGGTTTATGAAGACGTGAGTTATCTGAACTCAAACTCTCCCCTATATCGGTGCTCAATACTACCCCTAAAATACACTTAGCTCATTTATTTGTAAAAACAAAATTCTTTCTTTAGTTTGAGATAATTACTCAAAAACTTAGCTTAAAAGCTCTCTTGGAATCGATGTTCCCTTTCTTGCTCAAAACTCTTTTGGAAATCTCTGTTTCCTCTCATCTTAAATGTGAAAACATTTACTCTTGGGAATACTTAATTCCCATATATCATTTTAAAGAAAATGAACTTTACTCTTACTTTTTACTCAACTTAAACAAGGCGTAAGTCTTAAAACAAAGTTTAAACATTTGTAAAAGACTTCTTAAAAATATGGTTCATGCCGAATTATGGACTTGAACAACTCAATGTAAGGTTTTTAATATCCATATATAGACTCAAATACTTGGAACTCAAAATCTTCAATGATACTATTAATTTCAAGAATGCTCAAATCAGAGTGTTCATGCGAAATTATGAGCATGAACTACTCAACTCAAGGACTCAAAGATACTTCTCATCTCAAGATTGTGCGACTTATAATGTTCATGCGAAATTATGGGCATGAACAACTCAACTCATGGACTTCATGGGTAATAGGTAATAGTCCCATGATTAGGATTATAATCTCAGAAGGGTTAGGAACTCGACACTCAAGACTTAGGACTTGAAGATACTACTTCTTTTAAAGATACTAAACTGATGGAGTTCATGTGGAAGTTATGGGCATGAACGATTCGACTCAAGGGTCAAAATATCAATATGGAATTCACGTATACGACTCTTCTCATTCTCTTAATTACTTTCTTCCTCAAAACTTAGTTCAAATCAATAGTTGATCTCAAGGGATTCGCAATTGAACTCAAAGACTTTCTTGAACTCTACTCTTTAACTTTCTCTTGTAAGTGAATTATGAATTCAAGGGTTATGGTTCATGATATGAATGATCTTGTAATGATAAAGTAGACTCATGAATACATTCTCCTCACTCCTACTCACTTGCTCGAGTCTTGGAAGAAGTTATTAGAATTTGTAGAAGACTCCTCAAAGGACTCAAAGGGACTTTCTCAACAAATGTTTGAGAGAACTCTGAAAACTTGACTCTCAACTCCATCTTGAATGTGGTTTATGAATTCAAGGTTGTGATTTATGATATGAATGATCTCGTGATGTGTAGGAGTGTTTTTAGATAGATAAACATGAAAAACGATCAAGAAATCAGTGTCTGGAAACAAGTCCGCGATGCAGAGACGAATTAAAATATTTGGTCACAAATTAACTTTTGAGGCAGAGAGGTCCGTGACCTCTCAGCGACGTAAAGAAAAACTTTGTGAAATGGGGAGGCAGGTTCGCGACACGTACTGGGTTGCTAGATTCACCTGACTTTTTCCTTCTTCATTTTCTAACCCCAATTCGCCTAAAGTCTATTATTTTTCTCAATCCCTCTTTAGATTTAGATACCCAGCACATTAACACAAGAACCTACTCATATACAACTCTAAAATCGACATGATTTCATCAAGAACTCAACAATCTGATATAAACTCAAGAACTAAAGACAATTTTAAGAACATAATTCAAGAACATTATACTTTCAACTTTCTAGAACGAACTTAACGCTGAAATTAACATGATTGACGTGTGGGTGAACAAACCCAACACTATGAAAGCTTACATACCTAAAAGAATTATCCTCTTGAAGCAACTTGAAGGAAAACCTTTGAAGAAGAACCCTAGCCTTAGTTTTTTCTTGAATTTCTTGAGCATAGAATCTTTGTAGTGAATGAGAGGGTTTAGATTTAAGAAAACTGATTTTCTACACGTTTAGGACAATTTAGATGACCTCCTAAGGGTTTTTAGGACTAAAATACCCCTAAAGAAATAATTAAAATGAGCTGGAAGTTGGAAAGATCTTTCACCAGGCAGTGAGGTCCGTGTTGGCTCCGGGTCGCGCAGCTGCTGCCAGGTTTGCGCGACGTTAGTAAATCCGTTATAACTTTTTACTCAGTGCTCAGAATTGAGCAAACTCGGTGGCGTTGAAAATATATTTCGAAGACCTTTCCTAAGGTATCTAGTAGCACACCTAAATCATTTTTATCTAGTAGTTATGGTCATTTAAAGTCGACCCAAAACTCATACTTAGCTTAACATGCAAAATTTCAGATTTTGCTATTTCCAATTCGATTCTTTTTGGAACTCAAGGTGCTACGTCTAGTGACCTTAACACTCAAAATTTTTTAAATTCTTTGCAAAAATCTCACTCACTACAAATAAGGGTTCGAGTCTTAGTTCAAAAATTTTCTAGGGTGTTATAATATCTCCCCTTTGGGATCAATCGTCCTCGAATGTTGACTGGACTGGGTATGGAATGGGTTACTCTTACTAAGGTTTGAGTCTAATGATCTGCTCTTACTATATTCAATCTTAACCCAAATCCTTAAGTTTAGAATCTATACTTCTCTATAGGGAATCTCATCTCAAACTATTACTCTTTACTACCACATTCAATCTTAGTACTCTAACAACTCCATGAACTCCTACTATCCAGCTCCTTAGAAATTCTCAACACGTGACCTGATTTCTCATCTTATTATCTCTTCCTAAGGTCTAAATCTAACACTTGAAGGCTATGGACCTATTCTACATTGACAACTCAATTATGCTATCTAGGCACACATGGAAAATTATAACTTAATTGGAACCTCATCCGGTAACGTACTGTCTCGACACACTTCTTAATGCTCTTGTTACTCTTGTGACTTAGACACACTTCACTGCCCTTATCTAAACGTTAGGGTCTCTCACTTGTACCACCCATATCTATTGCAGCTAATCACCTCGATTTCTTCAAGTCTTCTAGATCAAATCTTAAGACTAACATCATTACCCTCATGTTGCCATTCCTTTTATCATGACATTCATCTCAAATTCAAGCTTAATGTTTATGACTAAACCCAAATATTAATATGATTGCTCGCTTACTATACTAACTTATAATTACTATATACAAATTCAGAAGCACTCGTCCACTAGGACCTTTTGACAAATAGTCAATCGTCATCTCTTAGTCTTTATACTTACAATTACTATCACCTTCGACTTCGCAACATAAGTACTATTCACTCATTCACTATTTATCAATGCCTAATTAGTTCTATTACACTTTGAATATTATGGGCTCTCCCTCAAACTCATAAGCCTAGATTAGAGCTATAACCTCATGAATACTCTTTCTCTTCTATTCACCACTTACACTTAGTTATTTCCTACACAATGACACTTCATCACCAACTCCTTTCTAGCTACAACACACTCTACCTCCTATGACGGAATCTTCACAACTCATCACTGCTTAGTCTATCCATAAGGGAAAACTCCTCATTACTAACTTACTAGGTACATGACTATAGTAACATAGCTTGTCACAACACCATCTCCCTTACTTAGATTACTAAACCTCTACATACTTTCCTCTAACTCTTGGCTCTTTCACAACTATTGCTCATGATCTCATAACTTATGTTACCCATCACGGTGAAAATACTACCCAAGCTCTAAAATACTTCCTCATAAGGATCTCAGCTGAAACAAGGCTTAAGGAAAAGAGTACAACTCACTTTTAGCTCAAACGCACGATTCAAATGAATATGGGTGCATTCCTCTGAAACTGAACACTTAGCTTACTCTTGGACTTCTCTTAAGCCCCACTGGAGTCTCATGACTTCCTCAAAACTCTTGCTAAGAACAACTCATCGACAAAGAACTGACTCTACTTTTCAACAACTTCTAGTATGATGGGTAGTCGAATGATTCTGAGAAACGCATGAGTTAGAATAAGTCTCTATAGCATAGCTCTATTGCACGATTAAAAGTATGAAATAAGGGAAATTTTTCTTAAATGTCTGCAATCCCTCATTTATAGAAGTGGGGCCCTCACAACCCTAAACGAGAACCTACTGACACAGCTTTATAGACACCATAGGACACTTAAACTCTGGGCTCTGATACCAAGTTTGTCACGACCCGAGTCTACACCCTGGACGTGGCCGACACTCAAGAACCATTGATGGTCCCCAAGCGAACCCTCATCCTGACTGACTACAAGCGGAAGACTAACTTAAGCATGCAAAAGTTTAAAACTGAATAAAATTCAATAAACTCAACTTTTCGAAACTTTAACTCAAATGAACAACTTAGAATAAAAATAATATATTCAACTTTCCATAAAATAGACAACTTAAGTCTTTAAAATATTTAATAAAATAAATGAATAATACAAACTTCTCAACTATACTGACTATGTATGAAGCCTCTAATTGATAAAGATGGAAATTGGGACAATACCCACGACATCCTGACTAAACTGAAAAGTAAATGAAATCCTTCAGAAATAAGGAGGCTCACCATAGCTAACTCGAACTCCCGAATGTATCAACGAATCTCCTGTTGATGATCCCGAATACCTGTGTCTGCATCATGGAAAGACGCAGGCCAAATGGCTTAGTACGTGGAATGTACGAGTATGTAAGGGGAATTCTAAAACATAAACATAAGTTTGAAAATTGATAAAAAGGAAACGTACTTACCTCTTCTCAAACTTACTCAACTCAAGGAATACTCAAGGATACTCAAAACTACTCAAACTTACTCAACTCAGAAGTACTCAAGGATAAGATACTCAACTCAAAGATAAGATACTCAACTAAAAGATATGATATTCGACTCTGGGTACTCAACTCAATATAAAGCAACCATACACATGCAATATATGAAAAGCTTTATAAAACAGTAAAAATAACTTAGTTCGTTAAAGAAAATGGAGAAAATGGTGAAATGCCCCCCAATCTATTACCAGATTCTCAACTACCCACTTAAACTTTACGGGGGTACTATCACCCCCCTGAACTGTTTTAAAATAGAATAAATAAACCCTTAATGCTGAGTTGGCTGAGAAAGTGTATTTCACTCTCTTTGAGAGAGTGAAAAGCGAATAAATAGGGTTGCTTTTATGTTTATTTCATATTTTTATTTTATTTCCTTTCTCTTTCTAATTAAATTAAAATAATCTCCCCCACCCCACCCCAACCGCCCCACACTTCTTCTTCTTCACACTCACCCTACACCTCTTCTTCTTTTTCACACTTTTGCTTTATCTTTATTTTTCAGCACAAATGTCTACAAATTTCTTCAGGAATTCTACATATTAACAATCTCTTACATAATCAAAGAACCTTTAAACAAATTTAGTTATTACTCCCAAATCAAAGTAATAAAATAAAGCACTCAAAAATCAATTTTTTCACCGAAACCCATTTCAAACAAACATAAAATTTTCAATTTCCAACACCTTCACAAAGCTCTTCTGTTAAACGTTAATTATAATTTCACATTCTTGAATTTAACCACAAATTGGGGTATTTTATAAATGGGGCATAAAAATTCAATTGGATCATAATTTTTTTTAATTGTATTAATTTCAATGTTTTAATTTGGTTTGCTACTTTCACCAACATTGAGAAAAGAAAGAAATTGAGTTCAAAATTTATGGCATGCCTATATACTACTTTTGATATATCTCTTCATAAGCCCCCAACATGAGTAAAATGTGTAGCAATGAACTTTGAGAGAAATTGTGGGAATAAGATAAAGATATTGGTCATAGAAACTCTTACTTGTCGGAAAAAAATTATCGTCTTTTCTCTTGCCAGAATGTCAATGGTTGAGAAGTGAGTTTGATAATGGTGATGTTCTGACGCTGACGTGGCGCTGACATGGCATGTGCGTGTGTTACACCACAATACACATGAGTGACTATGTCATTTTAGGGTGAAATTTATTTCCTTACAAAATAGTTTAGGGAGTAATAGGACCCCCGTAAAGTATGATCATGTAATTGGAAATCCGAGCATAGGTTGGAGGAATTTTTGACCATTTTATCAAGAAAATGCAATAACAAACTCAACTTCACTTATATAATATAGTAATATAGTTTTTGTGCGAGATTCTCTAATCGAGAACTACCACTACTAGCCTAAGTGGTGATACAATATTTTACCTCACGCTACCAATGACCGTCTTATACCTTGTCGGGGGTATAGAACCTAACTCAGTAAGTGGATCCACTAGTCTATGCTAAAAGTTTCTTAAGGAGTATCTAAAAAGTATGATCCTTTACTACCCATGATAACTTCATGGTTTATGGAGACGTGAGTTATCTGAACTCAAACTTGCCCCCATATCGGTGCTTAATACTACTCTCAAAATATACTTAGCTCATATATTTGTAAAAACAAAATTATTTCTTTAGTTTGAGATAATTACTCAAAAACTTAGTTTAAAAGCTCTCTTGGAATCGATGTTCCCTTTCTTGCTCAAAACTCTTTTGGAAATCTCTGTTTCCTCTCATCTTAAATGTGAAAACATTTACTCTAGGGAATACTTAGTTCCCATATATCATTTTAAAGAAAATGAACTTTACTCTTACTCTTTACTCAACTTAAACAAGGCTTAAGTCTAAAACAAAGTTTAAACATTTGTAAAAGACTTCTTAAACATATGGTTTATGCCGAATTATGGACTTGAACGACTCAATGCAAGGTTTTCAATAACCATAAATAGACTCAAATACTTGGAGCTCAAGAACTTCAATGATACTACTAATTTCAAGAATGCTCAACTCAGAGGGTTCATGTGGAATTATGAGCATGAACTACTCAACTCAAGGACTCAAAGATACTTATCATCTCAAGATTGTTTGACTTATAATGTTCATGCGGAATTATGGGCATGAACAACTCAACTCATGGACTTTATGGGTAATAGGTAATAGTCCCAGGATTAGGACTATAATCTCACAAGGCTTTGGAACTCGATACTCAAGACTTAGGACATAAAGATACTACTCCTTTCAAAGATTCTAAACTGATGGAGTTCATGCGGAAGTTATAGACATGAACAACTCGACTCAAGGGTAAAAATATCAATATGGAACTCGCGTATACGACTCTTCTCATTCTCTTACTTACTTCCTCAAAATTTAGTTCAAATCAATAGTTGATCTCAAAGGATTCACAATTGAACTCAAAGACTTTCTTGAACTCTACTCTTAAGTCTCTCTTGAATGTGAATTATGAATTCAAGAGTTATGGTTCATGATATGAAGGATCTTGTAATGATAAAGTAGACTCATGAATACATTATTCTCACCCCTACTCACTTGCTCGAGTCTTGAAACAAGTTATTAGAATTTGTAGAAGACTTCTCAAAGGACTCAAAGGGAGTTTCTCAACAAATGTTTGAGAGAACTCTCAAACTTGACTCTCAACTCCACCTTGAATGTGGTTTATGAATTCAAGGTTGTGATTTATGATAGGAATGATCTCGTGATGTGTAAGAGTGTTTTTAGATAGTTAAACATGAAAAATGATCAAGAAATCACTGTTTGGAAACAAGTCCACGACGCAAAGATGAATTAAAATATTTGGTCGCGAGTTAACTTTTGAGGCAGAGAGGTCTGTGACCTCTCCGCGACGCGAAGAAAAACTTTGTGAAATGTGGAGCCAGGTCCGCGACGCGGACTTGGTTGCTAGATTCACCTGACTTTTGTCCTTCTTCATTTTCTAACCCAATTCGCCTAAATTCGATTATTTTTCTCAATCCCTTTTTAGATTTAGATACCCAACACATTAACACAAGAACCTACTCATATACAACTCTAAAATCGACATGATTTCATCAAGAACTCAACAATCTGATATAAACTCAAGGAGTAAAGCCAATTTCAAGAACATTATACTTTCAACTTCTAGAATGAACTTAACACCTAAATTAACATGATTGGCGTGTGGGTGAGCAAACCCAACACTATGGAAGCTTACATACCTGAAAGAATTATCCTCTTGAAGTAACTTGAAGGAAAACCTTTAAAGAAGAACCCTAGCCTTAGTTTTTTCTTCAATTTCTTGAGCGTAGAATCTTTGGAATGAATGAGAGGGTTTAGATTTAAGAAAACTGATTTTCTACACGTTTAGGGCAATGTAGATGATCTCCTAAGGGTTTTTAGGAGTAAAATACCCCTAAAGAAATAATTAAAATGAGCTGGGAGTCGGAAAGATCTTTCACCTGGCAGTGAGGTCCGTGTTGGCTCCGCATCGCGGAGCTATCGCAAAACTGCTGCCAGGTTTGCGTGACGTTAGTAAATATGTCGTAACTTCTTACTTAGAGCTCGGAATTGAGCGAACTCGGTGGCGTTGGAAAGATAATTCGAAGACCTTTCCTAAGGTATCTCGTAGAACACCTAAATCATCCTGATATAGATGTTATGGTAGTTTGAAGTCGATCCATAACTCATACTTAGCTTAACTTTCAAAATTTCAGATTTTGCTATTTCCAATTCGATTCTTTTTGAAACTCAAGGTGCTACGTCTAGTGACCTTACCACTCAAGAAATTTTAAATTTCTTGCAAAAATCTCACTCATTACAAATAAGGGTTTGAGTCTTAGTTCAAAAATTTTCTAGGGTGTTACAGTTTCAACTATATATACAAAATGGATATCCAATTAATTCCAGCTACTTGTATAATGTACTGTTCATGCTAGTTGGCAATTTATACTAAATTCATTTAGTAATAATACAAATTGCATACATGAATACCTTTGCATAGAAATGAATAAAGGAAAAATCATACCATCATACTGGTAGACAAAGCAATACTTTTCTGGAGCTTAAGATCATATTTTTTTGTCAGATCTGATCTAGTTTTTGTAGCCTCCTTGTTGTACTTACGAATCCATGTTTGAACTGTTATCCTCATAAATTCGAGAAGTGAAATCATTGGCAACCTCCTTGACATTATTTAAAGATTCGGCAATATTTGAATTCATGGTCCATATTCGCTTACATTTTGAATAAGCCCTTGATCATTTGCTATACTCGATATGGAATAAATAACCTCTTATTCTTAGATCTATTTGGTCTATTCTTTGCATAATCGCCTCAAATTGTTGTATTGTATAAGCCTTTGCCATGGTAAAAAAAAGCTTCTTCAAATCTTCACTATTCTTATGAAAGTTCTTCAAAACATTACAGCATAAGTGTCATATGCAAACATAATGTTCCAATCCAGGATATACTCTTGCAGTTCCTTTTCATATGCTCTCTCGTTTCTATCTGACATAAAACACATGTTTTTCCTTTCTCCATATGCTTCCCTAAACTGTTCAAAGAACCAGGTTCACGATGCATCATTCTCAGAATCCACTATCGCATAAGCAAGTGAAAGTATGTGATCTGATGCATTATTTTTAAAAAAAAATCATACAGTTTGAAAACTCACCTTATATCATAATTATTCTTGCATATAAATATAAAAGATTCAAATAATACCTCCTGGATCCATAGTGCTTGCAGTCAACATTGTACCACCATATGTGCCTCTTAAGGCTGCCCCCATCAACCACTACAACTGACCTACAATACTCCCAACCTCTAATACATGCTTCTAATGCAACAAATGCATATAAGAAGCTATCACCTTCATTTCTTTCAAATTTTAAAACAGAACCAGGATAGGTCTGCTCCAATATGTATAGATAACCTGAAAGTTTTTCCATTGTTACAATTATTTTTACAATTTGAAATCTGAATATCACAACACAGCAATATATTAACTGGATACAAACTGGTATCAATTGGATTCAGTTTGGACGTAGCATGGATATCAATAGGATACACAATGGAAATCAAATGGATAATGGATACCAATCTGTAAACAAACTGCATGCCAAATGACTACCAAATTGTTGCATTGCTAAAATTCATACCAATTCAGTTCATAAAATAAAATAAAATACAAAAGTTAGTTCAAATAAAAACCTGGTAGTTTAGCATATGACTAGGCCGGATCTCCACGCACCAATTTTATTGCCTTTTCTTTAGCTCACCAGGCCTGTATGTATGTCAGCGAAATATCATGTACTTTCAACATGTTTTCCGCTATAATTTTCGGAGTGTATACAATTGCTGGATCAATAAATTTATCCATTATCAAAACTGCTACAACGTCAGTGATTCCCTGACGCCTTGCATACTCTCTATCTCTAATGGAACAAGTGTGATCCGCACAGTATTTTCTGATTTTGAATAGCCCCGATTGATTCAAACATGATGAATTCATCAACTAGGAACAATTCTCAGAAGGACACTGCATGTGATAAAGTTTGCAGAAAACAAAAAAGATCCATCAAAAACTTATATACCAAATTCATACAAAAATAACTACACATACAAACAATCAATTAAATTATTACCAATAAGAACTACAACGAGATACAAGAAATATGAANACAACTCCATAATGTCGCATCACCTCCATAAGTGTTCCCTTATCCTTGTAAATCTGATTTTCAGCTATAAACAAATTAGAAAGGTCATTGATTACTCTATTTCTTTCATCATTATTTTCATCAATTTCTTCACCCAAATTCATTCCTACTAAGCGGATGGAGTTATTTGAGTATAAATCAAAATTAGTTAGTGGTCTACTAACATCAGAATGTCTCATATCCACAACAACTACATAATCCTGATTATCCATTGTTATATTCTTCAAAGTTATGCACAATGGATATTTCGTAAAGAAATCTACATTAGCTTTCTTTTGATCTTAAAAAAACTCACACACCACCATCATTGTGGATACTAACAGGTGGACATCGATCACTAACTATATATTTTATCTCTATATCATTAATATTATCATCTATCATAAGCTGCGATGTTATCACACTTACTAGACCACTATACATACTAGAAGATTCATAGATAATCACCTCCATCTAAAAATCAACATATTTCCCTGTTTCATTAAAAAAAACAGTTAGTCTTACATAATACAAAGCAATTATAAATATGTTGTATTTATATTAACTTTTCATACCAAAGATAATACAAATTTAATCCATAACTTCATTCTACTCATACAAAAATTACACACACTCGTCATTACTTATTCATACAAATATCATTCAGACAGTATACCAGAATTCATACCATAAAATAGATTTCATAAAAAAACAACATTTCACACTTCATACCAACTTAACACACATTTCATACAAATAATTATACTTCTTACTCATATTTTTTTACACCAATTAGTTCATTCTTCTCACACAAATTTATACACAATCATCAATACTTATTCATAGCAATATCATTCCAGAACATTCTACAATAATTCACACCATAAAAAACATTATATAAAAAATAAATTTCACATTTCATACCAACTTAATACACTTTTCATACAAATCTTCATGCTTCTTACTAATATTTTTTACACAATAGTTAATACACTTTCATACCAATATCATTCAATTTACACTACCAAATTCATTCCTACCTATACATTTTATTTATATTTTCAGAAAAAAAAATAGTATTCCATATTATAATTTTAATCTGCATACCGAATCCAACTCATTATTATTATCATATTGACTATAGAAATACCCGTTTCATAACAATGTTACAACAAATTTCATACTTTTTTCTTCACAAATTTCATAACTTTCAACGATAAAACTATTACTATTATATACATTTATACTCAAATCATTCATATATTAAGCCAATTTCACACGAATTCATGATTTTGACAATATACAAAATAACCAAAAAAAAAAACAGAAACTTTCGTACCAACAAAATCATTAACTACAGTTTCACAAAAATTATTACGTATTATCAACAAAATGCATTGTTTATACAAAAAACATCACAACTTAAATCTAGTGACGATTTACAAAAATAAAATCAGAAAATGTGATTTACAGTTTCATTGTTCTTTTTTTTTTCATTTCAGTAATATACAAATACAAACAATAAATCATAAAAAATATTAACCTGAAGGAGCACATCTACCACCATGTTTAATTAATATAGATAAGAAGTCTTCCATCACAACAAAATAAAGATTTTTTAAACAAAAAAAACTTGATTTACTCGTCAGTGACAAGAATTCTGAAAAAAAAATGAAGAGAGAGAAACGTGGAAGAAGATGTATAAAATCAGAATTTTTAATTAATTTTAACAGATTAAAGTGAATTAAGGAAAATAAATATTCCTAATTAGTTTGAATCTCCTAAATTTATGTTAATTAATAATTATCATCAATCAATTCAAATTTTATTAATACACCTATTTTCATTTTTTTTCTTCAAAATCGATTTTTTATCTTTTTATTTTTTTCAAAACAGATATTTACAATTACTTAAAAAATCTTTTTTTTTTTATAAATAAAATATTACAACTTGAAATTTTTTTTTTACAACTTGAAAGTTTTATTCAACTGCTATAACTTGAAAATATTAGTCTAATATATGTCATATATAAAATTTTCACATATTTCATTTGTAAAGTTTAAAAATCTATGATCTATCAGCTGCAAATGCAAAATTATATGGAAAAATTACAAAAATCCCACCTTTTAGTTTACTTATTACCATTATCCCCTTTAAGTTTTACAAATTTCCAAAATTCCTCATTTTCGCGCATCAGATTAATGTATTAGCACTTATAATATTGTATCTCGTGCATCAGATTAATGTATCAACGCTTATATTATTGTATCTTGCGCATCAGATTAATGTATCACCAATAAGGGTTGTGATATAGTGATAAGTATTCCTTCATCCTTAACCAAGAGGCCTTGGGTTTGAGTCTCCTTGGGTACGTAGCCTCCTTTGTTAAGGAGCATATTACCCTATGGAACCTCTCGGCGCGAATTCGAATTCAGTCGGAATCTAATGTGAGTTCCGGACATCGGATGAGAAACCAAAAAAAAACTCTGGACCACATATTTGACTTCATGCATGGAATTAGACATGTGTTTCACAAACAGGATGAGTTTAAAATTTTAAATTTACCACGTTGAATTTTAAGAGTCGTATGTATGATATTTTTTTGTTAAAGGGTACTTTTTCTTGGACAAAATCTTATACCGTGCAAATACATTTTAATCCAGGCTTTGATATAAATATCGATTACGTAAGAAAAAACAAACCAATAATTAGATGGAAGTACAACGTTACGTATATCAAATAAGTCTTCCGTTATAGTGAGGGGTAAATGTGCACTGCTTTTTGAACGGCAGGGGCATTAATGAACGAAAAGTATGACGGAGGATATTTATATACCATTTGCGATAGTTCAGGGTATATTTATCCTTTTTTCCTTTATTATATTGTATTTTACTAGAGT
>NC_064284.1:14283024-14346375 GCF_019186545.1 Solanum stenotomum | reverse complement strand
TCACATCCGGATTTGGGGTGTGACAATCTTCGTCGCTCCAATCATGTAATACCCACTATTTGCCATATAAATCAAACACAAACATGTAGTTATACATCAAATTGACAAAAAAAAAGGGGGCGTGTGTATTACAAAGCTATACCTTAAGTAAAATTGCGTTGGCACAAGGAATGGAGTTAAATATATCTCCTCCCACAAAGCTCAGGTTCTTGCTTCCTTCAAGCCCTTCAATTACATGAGGGAGTTCAAAGACAGTGCAATTTATTTGTGGAAATGCATCTGCAATAGCTTTAGCTACCGTTCCAGTACCCCCTCCAACATCTACCAACGATTTCAACCCTTCAAAAAGTAGTCCCTTACCATTTTGAATCAACACACTCATGATCAAACGGGCATCACAAGCCATGCCTTCGTTTAATAGATGGTTAATTTTTGTTTCCTTCTCAAAGATTGTGTTTCCATTAGTAGTCTCAAATGGAGTAGAAGAGTACTCTCCATTTTGCAACCATTGGCTGAGATAGTGAAACGGATCAATTACGATTGAGTCTAGTTCAAATTGCACAAAGGGGAGTATGTTCAAAGGCTCATCTTTAAGGAGGAGACGTGAATTTGGAGTAAGTAAATAACCATCTCCTTCTTGCAAAAAGAAGCCATCATGAATTAGAATACGCATGAGACGATAAATATAATCCTGACCTTTCGATTTGTTGTCAATAGGGAGAGCATTCACTAAATCAGATAGGGTCATGGGTCTCCCATGGCTATGGATTATATCTGGAATTCCAAGCTGAATTGCACATTTGAGTGACATGGAGCTAACGTAGTTGAATGTATGGTTCCATATGTGTGCCTTAGCAGCCAATACTTGTTTAATATCATTATTACATAATGTTGTCATATTTTTGAGATACTTAGAGTTGTAGTAATAATGATTGAGGCAAATATTATTTATAAGAAGAAAGAATGAGCCAAGACAAAACTAGAAAACAAAGTTATAAATTACAGTATAAAGAAATTGAAAGGCAAGACATCTTTTACACTTTAAAATGGAAATTGAAGAAAGAAAAAAGCATTCTAAGTTAGTGAATAAAGAGTCTAGTACGTATTAGAAACCAAAATAAAAATGGAAAAAAGAAAGCAAGAAAATTAACTCAAATAAAGAAAAAGGACGAATATAGTATTAGAAGCAGGCAGACCCACCTCGTTAACTTCGGGAAAAAATCATGTGTATATATGTATATTTATCTTGAAAAACTGGTAGAAAATATGATATATTATTAATAGTGTACCCATAAGGAGGATATGAGTGTTCTTGTGCTACTGATACAAGACCTCGAACCCCCATGTGACTAGGGTATGCATCTAATTAAAGTGTTAAATTTCATTATTTTTATTTTAAATTTAGCTTAGAGATCATATGTGGTACACCCGAATATAAAAATGAGAAAAAAAAGGAAAATAGGAAAGCAAAATTAGGAAAGAAACACATTGATGAGGGGGGAATCACACTATTTGTGATACTTATCTAAAAAGATTCACAATACGCAATTGTTAATTTGTCCAAAAAATCACAATACGCAATTGTTTTTACCATTAAATCCTTAGGAATATAATTTGACAATCGATGAATAATGTAAATATGTAATAGCTATTAACCAGGACAAAATTAGAATACACATGAGACGATAAATACAATCGTGACCTTTCGATTTGTTGATAGGGAGAGCATTTACTAAATCGGCTAGGGTCATGGCTCGGCCATGACTGTGAATGATATCTGGTATTCCAAGTTGAATTGCACATTTGAGTGACATGGTGTTGATGAAGCTTAATGAAAGTAAAGAAACTGTAATCTAAGAATTGAGAGGAGAGAAGAAGAGAAAATTATATTGCAAGATTAACTGACTACATTCACAATGAATAGTACTTTATATACATACTACACAGTATCAGCTCGTACTAACCAACTAACTACCTTGTGGACCCCACCTTCTAACTAACATTTCAACTAATCAACTTAATTAATTAACTGACTAGTAAAGGAATTATTTACCCAATTCCTACACTCCCCCTCAAGCTGGATCTATTGAACAAGTTCAAGAATCCAAGCTTGGCAACAAGTGTTTCATGTTGAGATCTTCCAAGTGCCTTTGTCAATAAGTCTGCCTGTTGGTCCTTGGTATGGATGTAATTGGTCTTGATCAATCCTGCTTGGATCTTTTCTCGGATGAAGTGACAATCAATTTCGATGTGTTTAGTTCGTTCATGAAACGCATGGTTAGCAGCAATCTGTATAGCTGTTTTACTGTTACAATAAATGTTGGTTAGTCCTAACAATTTAACCCCCAACTCTTGAAACAGGTTTGTAACCCAAACTATCTCTGCAGTCAAAGTTGCTAGACTTCTATATTCTGTTTCTGTAGAGCTTCTGGAAATTATGTTTAGTTTTTTGGACTTTCACGAAATCAAGAAATCACCCAACTTCAATATAAAACCAGTGACAGACCTTCTGGTATTTGGGCAAGCAGCCCAATTTGCATCACAAAACCCTGTAAGTTGAGGCTTCTGAACTGAACTCAACAATAACCCTTTACCTGGATCAACCTTAATGTATCTCACTACCCTTAAGGTTGCATCCCAGTGTGAGAGCTTTGGTTGTTGCATGAACTGACTCAAGGAGGCTATATCTGGCCTGGTGTTAGTAAGATATAATAGCTTCCCAATCATTCTTTGATACCTGTTTACATCTTCAAACAAACCATCATGGATATCACTGCCCTCGTCATACTCCACACTAGTCATCTTCATGTTACATTCTAGAGGTGTAAGGGCCGGTTTAGCAGCTGCCAGTCCTACCTCAGATATCAACTCCAAGGCGTATTTTCTTTGATTCATCAGTATCCCTATACTTGATCTAAGAAATTCAATGCCTAAGAAGTACGTAAGCTCTCCCAAGTCCTTGATCTTGAAATGATTGTGTAACACACATTTAGTCTCTTCTATCAAACCAGCATCATTCCCCGTAATCAACAGGTCATCCACATACACTAAAATAATGACCAGCTTAGTGCCTTTCCTCTTAGTAAATAAGGAGTAGTCCAAGTGACTCTAAGTATACCCAGAATTACAAAGAGCAGTTGTAAGTTTTGCATTCCATTGTCTGGAAGCTTGTTTAAGTCCATAAAGAGACTTAATTAGCTTGCATACAATATTATTCCTCTGTGGCAGAAATCCCTTAGGCAATTCCATATACACCTCTTCAAACAAATCACCTTGTAAGAAGGCATTGAATACATCTATTTGGTAAATAACCCAATGTTCAGCAGCAGCTAATGAGATTATTGATCTAACAGTGACCATCTTCACCTTTGATTCTTAATTGCCTCTTCATAGCTCCTAGGTTCAACCTCTATGGAGAGTTTGGACAGATATGCAGCATAATTTGGAGAAATGTGCTGATATGAGACATAGTTTCCAAGTGTGTAAGGCTGGCTTGAATCGGATACTTGTGTCACATAATCCTTCATCCATATAGGTGGATAAGATGTTCTAAGTGACTGTCTAGGCCCTCCTTCTGCAGCAACATTGTGATCAACATGATCTTCAGCAACATTATGATGAACATGATTATTTCCTTCAACTGTACTCATATCCTGTAAGGCAACATCAGGAAATATCTCCTCATATGGGAACTGAGGATTTACTTCATGAATGTCATTCTCTTGAAGTGTCAGATCATTAACTGGAAATAGGGGTAACTGTTTTTTACTCATCTTTTCAAAAGAAAATATATCCTCTTTAAAAATAACATCTCTACTAACCAACATCCTTTTCTAACTCAAATTATACAATATGTATCCTTTTTGAGTAACTGAATATCCAAGGAAAATACAAGCATCTGCTCTAGGGGAAAATTTGTCAGCTTTAGGCACTCTTGTCGCATAGCACAAGCATCCTAATGGAAAACTTCATAGGGGGTCTATCCCTTTAATATTGTTATTGGCAGCCTATTTATCAAATACACAGCTGCAAGAACACATTCTCCCCAGAACCTAAGAGGGATGTGTCCATGAAATCTAAGTGCTCTGGATACTTCAAGTATATATCTATGTTTCCTTTCTGCCACTCCATTGTTGTGGAGTGTATGGACAACTACTTTTATGAATTATCCCTTGTTCTCTAAACAAGTCATTGCATTCTTTGTTAAAAAATTCAGTTCCATTATCAGATCTCACCCTTTTTATATGTTTCTTAAACTAAGTTTGAACAAATGCAAGAAAGGATTGTAAGGTCTGAAACACATCACTCTTCAATTTAAGCAAATACACCCATGTCATTCTAGAATTATCATCAACAATAGTCAAGAAGAATCTATAACCATTGTAAGTCATCACTTTATATGGTCCCCAAACATCCAAGTGAAGCAAATCAAAAATAGAAGTACTTCTAGACAAGCTTAAACTGAAAGGAAATTTGGTTTGTTTTGTTAATGGACACACAGGACATTTATCACAAACAGCATTTATATCACTCGAAGACAATGACAGTTGTCTCAACACCTTTGTTGAAGGGTGACCTAACCTGTTGTGCCATAACAATCTATCATTTAGTGTTCCATCTTGTGCCATCAGTAGCATCTCAATTGCTTTATTTTCTCCACGTATTGATCGACCTGGAAGGTAATACAATCCATCCAATTCCTTACCAATCCCCTTCACCCTCCCATTTGAGAGGTCCTGAAAAACAACAAACTCAGGAAAGTTAATTGAGCACTGTAATTGTCTTATGATTTAAGATACTAAAAGCAGATCACAATTAAAGGCAGGAACTACTAAGACATTTTTTATGGATTCACCAGTAGTTATGTCACAATTCCCAATGTGTTTTACTGTAGTAGTCTCTCCATTTGGTAGATACACTCTTCTACCTACAAAATCTCTAATGTGAGTTAACCTTCCTAGCTTAGAAGTCATGTGACACGTAGCCCCTGAATCAACTATCCAGCTTCCTTTTGCATCATTCACAGAAAAGGCTGGAGTAATTGGACTCATACCTGTCATAGCTATATTTGCCAAAGTGTTATCAGTTGCTTCTACTTCTTCCTTGTCCATCATATGCATAATTCTTTGGTATTGCCATTGAGTGAAAGTAGGATGAGTCACCAAAACTCCTAGCCCAAGTGAATCAGAAGCCTGCTCATATCTTACAGTTGTCAAAGCTCTTGGTCTAAATGCATTAGGATCTTGTTCACATCTCACTTGGTTGGCCAAATGTTGGTGTTGTTTGTCAGTGATTTGTAATCCATACATCTGACTGGTTCCTCCCTGATCAACTCCTGGTCCAATCTTCTTCTTTAACTTCCAATCCGGTGGATATCCATTCAATCTGTAACAGTTCAGTTTAACATGTCCTTGCAACTTGCAATAGTCACAAATTTGATCCCAATTTTTTTCTTATGTTGAAAGTTCCTTTAAGGAGGTTCTTTCCCTACATATAAGGCTACTGAATCCAATGGTTCTCTACTAGAATGAGTCCCCGCAGTTGTACGCTGACTTTTATCTGCCATTATCATGGCATAAGCTTTGCTAACATTTGGTAGTGGATTCATCATTAGGATCTGACTTCTCGCCTGACCATATACTTTACTCAATCCCATCAGAAAAGCAAACAACCTTAAGTATGCCATGTGATCTACATATGTTCTCGATTTATCACATTTACATGATAGTGGAGGTACAAATGCATCAAATTCATCCCATAGCAACCTCAATTTCATAAAATAGTTAGAGACAGTCGAATTACCATGATGAATTGTGTAGATCTCTCTGTGGAGCTGATAGATCCTTGATCCATCGATTTTGTCGAATCTCTCTTTGAGATCCTTCCATGCATTCGTTGCATCATCTGCATACATAATTCCACTAAGTAATTCCTTGGAGATTGTGTTCATAATCCAGGCAAGTACAAAGCAATAGCACTTTTGCCATTGTTCTTCCAATTCCAGTTGATAATCACTTTGTTTGCATGTGCCCAACACGAACCCTAATTTGCTCTTAGCTCGAATATTGATTAGCATAAATTAGCTCTATAGAGAGTAGTTTTCTGTTCCTGTGAGTTGTATTGTGGTGAGAACACACCCAGGAGTATCTGAAGGATGAAGATACAGAGGATGGTTACGCTTCTTTTCAATTTCATCAAGCGTCTCTATTCTAACTGTTGCTACAATTGATTCTTCGTTGTTCTCCATTACCTCTGCTTCCACAGAAGGTCTTCAATGGTGGAAACACAGAATCGTAGCTTCACGCAGTTGAATCGAACTCGATTCACTGCTCTGATACCATAAAGAAATTGTAATCTAAGAATTGAGAGGAGAGAAGAAGAGAAAATTATATTGCAAGATTAACTGACTACATTTACAATGAATAGTACTTTATATACATACTACACAGTATCAGCTCGTACTAACCAACTAACTACCTTGTGGACCCCACCTTGTAACTAACATTTCAACTAATCAACTTAATTAATTAAATGACTAGTAAAGGAATTATTTACCCAATTCCTACAAAAAGGTTCAATATGTGTGCATGACCAGACAATACTTGACTAGTTTTGTCTTCAATAGTATCATTAGGCGATGTCATATTTGCGAGATGCTTAGAGTTGTGATAATTGTCGATCGAGGTATATTTCTTTCTATTTCTATATAATAGAAGAGACAGTTTTCAACATCTTCTTTGTCAATTAATTCTAAAATAAGGATATTTTGATTATTTAAACTCTTCAAATCGTGGATTATGACTTGCAATTCTTGAACTTGGGTGACAACAGTCTTATGGTCTATTATATTATAGTCCAGAAACTTTGCCACAATGAACTTCTTCATTCAAGCATCCTTTGTTTTGTACTTCTTTTCCAAAGCATCCTAGAGTTCTTTTGAGGTCTTCATATTACGGTACACATTGTACATATCATCTTGCAGGCCACTCTGCAGAATATAGTTTTTGCACAAAAAGTCTTAGTGCTTCCAAGCTTCTATTACTAAGAATCATTCTTCGTCTGGAGTTTCATCCAAAAGAACAGGAATGTTCTCACCAATGAACTCTGCAGACTCAACGTAGTCAGATAGAAGAACATTTTTTGTTCCCATCTCTTGAAGTCGACTCCAGAAAACTTTGCAAGTTTCTCAGTCGGTGCAAGAGCAGCAGTTGAACGATTGGGTGCAACCAATGTTGTTGCAGCACTCATTGTTCCAACATTAACTTGACTTGAATTAGTCATTTTGTCTGTCTAAATGGCATACACTTTAGCATATGCAATACTAACAGTAAAGTATAAATCTTTATATGACATGTTTCTGATTTAACAA
This sequence comes from Solanum stenotomum, assembly GCF_019186545.1. Taxonomy (NCBI): domain Eukaryota; kingdom Viridiplantae; phylum Streptophyta; class Magnoliopsida; order Solanales; family Solanaceae; genus Solanum; species Solanum stenotomum. The sequence goes on along the minus strand of NC_064284.1, from coordinate 14,339,006 downwards.
TGAAGTTCTTATATTTTTCTAATCGTTAATCGAATGAATCTTAAATTTAACAGAGTAGAAAATCACAAAGATTTTAATCTCTAGAAACCTTAAATACAAAAACAAATACATATTAAATTTCTTAAGCTTGTTATCTTCTGTATTCAAGTTAGTAAAACAGAAACAGAAAAGATGAAATAGAAAGACACAAAGTAATCAATCTGAGTCCACAGAACTCAATGTGTATCCTTAAGAAATTCAATCCCCTCAAGTACCCGAGGTTGTAGATTAATTCCTCCTAAGATAAAATGTATTAGCTATTAAAAAAGTAGCGGTACCTCAAACTTCAATAATTTTAGCGAACTCAAAAAATAGCAACGAGAGCACACACAGAGACTCAATCGATCGACAATTTTATTTATAATAAAATGTATGCAGAAGAGAGAAAAAATTCCAGTGTTTGAAAAATGAGAGAAATCTCTCTATATATAGCCAACTGTAGAAAGTGAACTCATCTGTTCGGACAAGAGTGTGAATGCACCTGTTCAGACATGTCTTTTCCAAACGTTTGTGTCTTTTGAGAAAAGAAGTGTTTGTTCGAAAGGAACATGTCTCTTCTAAGCGACTTTACCATTACGTGAATTTTCAAATAATTATGTTACGCTAAATTAATTTCGTTAATTAATTAATTAACATTCTGAATTAATTTTAAGAAGAAAGAAATTAATTAATGAGATTGATTAAATAAAGTTTGCCTAAAAGTTTATCAATCAAATCCTTTGCCCTTGCACTTGCCGAGGCCGAGCGACGACAGCGTGAGGGGCACCTTCTACTTAATCCTTTAAGAGCTAAAGGAAGTGTTTCATAATATAAGGACAACTTTTTTCTTTCTTTTACCAATATGGGATAAATGACTTTTTATTTTCCCTCCAAATTGGTTCCCCCACATTTTCAATTTCTCATTCATTCTTATTTCACATTCACACCTTGCTTAAACTCAACAACTACAACATTATAAATCTACTCGTATCATGACATATTGTTTATTTTTTTTTGTAAGCAATAAAAGAGTGTTTTTCTTATAAAAGAATAGTCGTCTTTTGATACTATCAAGTTGTTGTTATTGTATTACTTTATTTGAATATCATATTTACCTTGTTATAATATTTGATGTCGTTGTTACTTTTTGTTATTGCTATTTAGCGTGGTTATTACCCTAGTTGGGATTATTATTTTCCCAACAGAAATAAACTAGAGGTATATTTGGTCGTGGAAATGTTAACTCCTTTCTCTCAAAAAAGTAGTTGTAATCACTTAGGGGCCGTTTGGTTACTGGTTAGAGTTATGCAGATATTAGTTATGCAGGGTTTAGTTATGCAGGTATTAATTATGCAGGGTCTAGTTATGCATGTATTAGTTATGCAGGGTTTAGTTATACAAGGTTTAGTTATGTGGGTATTAGTTATGCGAATATTAGTTATGTAGGTGTTTTTTAGTTAGGTAGAGATTACATTACATGAATTATTAACTATTAAATATTGATTTTAATATAAATTAATATATATTATTTACAAATAAAATAAGTATGCAAATAGAATTTTCTCTATACTTAACTAGGAATTCTGTGTTTTTTCTCTCTTTGTTTTTTTTAATGTTTAAAGCTTATAAAAATTAAAAAACTATTGATATATTTCAAGTACATTATACTATCCTATTTTATATAATGTAAATTTCTATCAATATGATGCATGTGTTGTTTGTACATTTTTAGTATACCAAATATATAAATTTACATTCTAAATATAAAATTAATACATGATAATTAAATATGTGGATATATTTAGTAATATATAATGTGAAATGCGAATATATGTATATAATTAGCATATGCGCTATCAAAATTATACATTCCTATTCATAATATTAATAAATAGTTAGATTTTGATTTTAAATGAAAACAGATAAAAAGTCGTTTGTATACAAAAAGAAATAAGAAACAAAAAACAAAAATAGTTGTGAAAATAGAATAGTTATGTGAAGTTTTCAATATAAAAAAAAAATTTTAAAAAATTAATAGGGATAAATGTGTAATTTATCATTTTAATACATGTATAACTAATACTCACATAACTTATTCCACCTTCTATGCTGCATAACTTATACATAGATTCCCTCATAAGTTATGTAGGTTTTAATTATGTAGGATTACAAAAAAGACAATCAAACACTGTATAAAATTAATACATGAATAACTTGTATACAATATTTAGAACTTATCAACCAAGCATAGTATAAGTCATGTTGACTTTTCAACCTAATAATTTTTTTTTATCAAACATAGTAAAACTAATACAATGTTTTATACATGAATAATATGCCCTCTTATACGGTATCCAACCGGCCCTACCGGAGTAAGGATCGGAAACCAAACACAAAAGGGTCCTTTATTAACACATGGAAATGACGAATAACATATGCATCATGATCACTCACTGCAGGGCACGATGTTTTATTTGATTTGTCGAATTAAGAGTGTAGATTAAGGGTAAACCTCAATAACACATCTTAATCCTAAGATGGGAATAATCTTGTAGTCACTATAACCAGCATCAAAAAAGAGTTTTGCCTATTCTTGATGGCTTCTTTCTTTTCCACAAACAAGAACCATCATAAGCATATCCATTAAGAGTTGAGTTTCATTTGACTTATCGTCTCCTTTCTCATTGTTATGATCCATCAGTACCATGTCAATGATGATGACCCTTCCTCCATTCTCTCTATTTGGAATTGCTTCTTTACATTTCTTCAATATTTTTATACAATCATCGTCGCTCCAATCATGTAATACCCACTATTTGCCATATACATCAAACACAAAAACAATTAATACATGTAATATCAAATTGAAAAAAAGAAAGGGCGTGTGTATTAATTACAAAGTTATACCTTAAACAAAATTGCGTTGGCAGAAGGAATGAAGTTAAACATGTCTCCTCCAACAAAGCTGAGGTTCAATTACATGAGGGAGATCGAAGACAGTGCAATTTATTTGTGGAAATGCATCCACAATAGCTTTAGCTACAGTTCCAGTGCCACCTCCAACGTCCACCAACGATTTCAACCCTTCAAAAAGTAGTCCCTTACCATTTTGAATCAACACACTCATGATCAAACGGGCATCACTAGTCATGGCTTCGTTTAATAGATAGTTAATTTTTGTTTCCTTCTCGGCATATTCAAAGATGGTCTTGCCATGAGTAGTCGCAAATGGAGTATACATTTTGGAACCATTGGCTGAGATAGTGAAACGGATCAATTAAAATTAGATCTAGTACAAATTGCACAAAGGGGACTAAGCTCAAAGGCTCGTCTTTAAGGAGGAGACGTGAATTTGATGCAAGTAAATAACCCTCTACTTCTTGAATAAATAAAGAAGTTGTTGGTCTATTGAACATTTTAATATTAATTAAATTGTTATAGAATGTCCTAGGCTTATTATGCCTTTGTGAATATGTTGCAGAAAGGAATAAGGACTGCCCATTAGTGGTTCTTTTAATTGGTGAGTTACTCCATTTTGGAGTTAACTGCCGCATTACTCCATTTGTTGGAGTTAGTGTTATATTCAATTCCTTTCTTGCAACAGTCTTAGCCGTTGGTGCATTTGGCCATTATTTCTCCATTATCTTATTCTTTACTCCTCCATTATCCTTGTAACATATGTAACTCCTAAGGTCATTTATCTTCACTATTTACTACCCATTATCTTCCTATCAATTGGTAGGAAGACTTCCTCAACTATAAATAGTGATAGTCTTCATTTGGTTTGGGAGATACTACACACAAGAAAAATATAGAGTGAAAGAGTTAGTCAAAAAAGAGAGTTCTTATTAGTTGAAGGAAGGTGTTCTTTTTGTGGAGCTTTGAACTCAACTCTTGTCCAGGGTTGTTGAGTTATATATTGTGAATAGGTTGTTGTATCCTGGAGGGGACAAGTCAAGAAGGACTATTGCTGGACCGGTGAAAACATTTGTTGCAGTGGGCTTGAATCTCCTTAAAGAGAGCGAGATATCCGCGCCTCAGCCTGAAGAGATTTATTTCTTCATTTTTATTTTTCAATTGTAATCTTGTATTTTTTGTTCTCTTGTAAGTTTTTTCACTAACAGAAGCCATCATGAATTAGAATAAGCTCATGACCTTTCGATTTGTTCATGGAGAGGGCTTCTACTAAATCGGATAGGGTCATGGCTCGGCCATGGCTATGGATGATATCTGGAATTCCGAGTTGAATTGCACATTTGAGTGACATGGAGCTAATGAAGTTGAATATATGGTTTCATATGTGTGCCTGAGCAGCCAATACTTGTCTAATGTTGTCTCCAATATCATTGTTAGGCAATGTTGTCCTATTTTTTAGATACTTAAGAGTTGTATTTTTATTTTTTTAATTTATAAGAAGAATGAGAAGTAGAATGTTTGATATTGATGAAGTAAACACTCTACTTCTTCTTATATTTTTTTTTATTTGGATATTTTTCATCTTACGAAATATCTTTATGTTGAAAATGATTGCGAACTTCCAATTTTTATATCACTACAAACAATCAAGTATAAGTGCATAACTATTTGAAATTAATGATAAAAATATCTAACATGTAATTAACTAATACAATATATATTATCATTTAAAACATACACTATCCCTATTCACAAATATTCTCGTTGTTTTTCATATTTTGGAAATGATAAATATTACTTGGTATCAATACTTACACTAATTTTTTAAAGAAAAAATAACTATTCAGTGAAAGATCATAATTAAATTGAAGTTATTTTTCTGATTTTCGAGGAACTTATTTTCTTAAAAGAAAAAAAATATTTTCCAAACAATTTAACCAATTCTATAAGAAAACTTAAAAATAAATTCTGAAAATAATTTCCTCCGTACCAAACACACTTTAAAATGAAAATGGAAGAAAGAAAAAAGCATTCTAAGTTAGAGAATACAGAGTCTAGTACGTATTATAAACCAAAATAAAATTAAATGGAAAAAATGAAAGCAATAAAATTAACTCAAAATTCAGAAAAAGGACGAATATGGACTATGGTATTAGGAGAAAATAAAAATGGAAAAAAAAAAGTAAAATAGGAAAGCAAAATTAGGAAAGAAACACACTGATGAGGGGGAAATGACTGTGTGATACTTATCTAAAAATGATTCGGGCCGCATTATTATAATTTATATTACTTTTAACGTAATTTTTAAATAATATATGTTATTTACTTTGTTCCAATTTATGTGACACATGTGAAATTTTGAAGTCAACCAAATTTTAATATGTAATTTTAAATTTTTTCAAATCGTTAATTATTGTAACTTATAGTACTCTTAATTAATTAAGATAATTTTTAAATAATATATGTTATTTCTCATGTCCCAAACTTATGTGATACATGTAAAATTTTAAGAGTTAATCAAATTTTTCAATATGTTTTAAATTTTAAAGTTGTGGTCTATACTATTCTTAACGTATTTTTCAAATAATATATATTACTCCTTTTGTCCCAATTTATGTGACACTGATATTTCGAGAGTTTAATCAAAATTTTAATATGCATAATATTTTATTTTATTAATTATTTTAATTTATAGTATTATTTTTTTAGCAATTTATAAATACATAACATACTAAAAATAAAAATAAGACAAATAAATTAAAATTGAGAAATTATTAAATATAAATAGAGGAGAAGGGCAAATCAATCAATTGACCAACTGAGCTTCAGCTCCTCTATTCGCTTCTATATTATAAATTGTAGAAGAATAATATAGCAATTTTTATAAATTATTTATTATTAAATATATAAATTACGTTTAAAAAATAATAGATGCTGGAGTACCCACTGTACTGAGGCACAAATTATGTCTATTGGATCAATTGAACAAGCAAATAAACATGTAATAGATGAAAGGAAATATCAAAAAATAAATAACAAAAAAAAGTTTCGATTTCACATCATCATTAGTCATAACACTATTTGTCTACATAAAATCAATTTATTGAAACTTCATGATCAAGTGAAAAGGAACAAGGGTGTACCAATTTGAAACCAATAAACCAAGGATGGCAACAGAGCAAAACAAGGGCAGAGAAAAGGGAAATGAGGTAGGGCAAGACAAATGTTAAATGAGGCGGGGCAGAGCAGGTCATAATTTTTTAAAAACATTGTTTGGGTAAAGCAGGACAAGAAGTTGTTGTAATCAGTAATTATTGAGTAAGGATCGAAAACATTGGTAATTCCAAAATTAACACATTTAAATTATGACGAATAACATTTATTTATATCATCATCACTCGATGCAAAGTCATGTTTTATTCAATTTGGCCAAACTTGTACGTAGATTAAGGGTAAACCTCAATAACACTTCTTAATCCCAGTATAGGAATGATGTTGTAGTCACTAAAACCAGCATCAACGAAAAGTTTAGCCCATTCTTGTTCACTTCTTTCTTTTCCACCAAGAAGAACCATCATAAGCATGTCATAGAAAAGTTGAGTTTCATATGACTTGTCGTTTTTGTTCTGATCCATCACTATTTCAATGATGATTACCCTTCCTCCATTCTCCTTACTTGGAATTGCTTCTTTACATTTCTTCAATATTTTTATACAATCTTCGTCCTCCCAATTATGTAATATCCACTGTAACAATTGTCATTAGTCGTCATCAAACATATATAAACCATATTATTAACAATAGAAGGAGCTAGGATGTACGTACCTTAAGCAAAACTGCATCGGCAGAAGGAATGGAGTTAAACATATCTCCTCCCACAAAGTTCAGGTTCTTGCTTCCTTCAAGCCCTTCAATTACATGAGGGAGTTCAAAGACAGTGCAATTTATTTGTGGAAATGCATCCACAATAGCCTTAGCTACGGTTCCAGTTCCCCCTCCAACGTCCACCAACGATTTCAACCCTTCAAAAAGTAGTCCCTTACCATTTTGAATCAACACACTCATGACCAAACGGGCATCACTAGCCATGCCTTCGTTTAATAGATGGTTAAGTATCGGTTCCTTCTCAGCGTATTCATAGAGAGACTTGCCATAAATACTCGCAAATGGAGTACAAGAGTCATCATTTTGGAACCATTGGCTAAGATAGTGAAACGGATCCATTGAATTTGGATCTAGTCCAGAATATACAAGGGGGACTAAGCTCAAAGGCTCATCTTTAAGGAGGAGACGTGAATTCGGAGTAAGTAAATAACCCTCTTCTTCTTCAATAAATAAGCCAGCATGAATTAGAATACGCATGAGACGATAAACACAATCGTGACCTTTTGATTTGTTGATAGAGAGAGCGTTTACTAAATCGGATAGGGTCATGGCTCGGCCATGACTATGAATGATATCTGGTATTCCAAGTTGAATTGCACATTTGAGTGACATGGTGTTGATGAAGCTTCATGAAAGGTTCAATATGTGTGCATGACCAGACAATACTTGTCTAGTTTTCTCCTCAATATTATCATTAGGCAATGCCATATTTGTGAGATGCTTAGAGTTGTGATAATTGTCGATCGAGGTGTGAAGATATATATATATATTTCTTTTCTATATAATAGAGTAGACAATTTTTAGCATGTCTGCTAATTCTTTGTCAATTAATTATAAAATAAAGATATTTTGGTCATTTAAACTCATCAAATTGATAAGGTTGTTGTCCATTCTCTTAGATAGTACACGTGTGTTTTCAATGTGAAGATGAACAAACACGTAGCATTTTTAAGCTTGTATAAGCTTTTTTCTTCTCTAAAGATGCTTCTATATATAGTTTTTCAACATGTCTGCTTCTTTGTCAATTAATTTTAAAATAAAGATATTTTGGTCATTTAAACTCATCAAATTGATAAGGTTGTTGCCTATTCTCCTAAGTTGTATACGTGTGTTTTCAATGTGAATATGAACAAACAAGTAACATTTTAAGCTTGTATAAGCTCTTTTCTTTTCTCTGATTTTATTTAAGCTTCTTTCTTCATTAAAGATGATTTTATTATATAGAAATATATAAAAATAAAGTGTGTGGTGCTATTCTGTGGAATTTTTTTGTTATTATCTTTTCCTTTTTGAATTAATCTTAGATAATTTCTACTGGAAGAAGGCCTAATTCAATTTTGCTATCTCACTATGCTCGATTGAATTACATGATCTATAAAATTTTGTTTTAGGTTATGAGAAATTTTTTTATTACGAAATTTCTTTTGAGCTGAAATTTCTTTAAAAAACTTTGGTATTATTTAATACTTTGATAGAAATTTTGGACCTATGATTAGTTATATACCCTATATGGTATTATGGGATGTATTACTAATACCTTTCATTTGGTGGTATTACTAATACATAGGATTTAATACCATAAATTATTCCTTATATCATTTTAATTATTATATTATTTTCTTAATTTTATGTTTTATATTTGTACTAGTAAAATCATTTAAATAAATTAGCTTACAAATTATTTAGAGAGAATTGTTTGTTGCTAAATAAATTCGATACAAGTCAATACAAATATTTGAAATGTGAGTTGTATAACATTTACTAATCAAAAAGGTAAATATATTACCACACATTTGTGATCTTAATTGATTGTATTATTTGTTGATATATATATATATATATATAAGGTTTTCTAATTATTTGTATTTTATACAATTTATAAAATTGCATACATATTAAAATTACAACTTGCTTGTTTTTATCTACAAATGTAGATGGTTTATTCGATTTTACTATTGTTTACCGTCTTTTCGGTTATAAAATTAGATGATCTATCTTTTTAAATTAAAAATTGACATTTTGTAAGTGATCGATCTATTAAAATGACAATTATTTACTTTCAAATAATTAAAGTGAGAAAAATAGCAAACATGACAACAAAATTGTTCTTATCCTAGCTAGTTAGAAGGCCATATAAAAAATATATTGTCCGACAATTATCTACTTGACCTAATTACATAATAATTTAAGGGTATAATTGGAAATAAACTTTTTATAGAATTTTAATCTAAACACGCGATGAGGTGGGAAATAATGAACCAAACACTTGATAAAATAAATCTAGCATTATTGATCTCTACACTACTAATCCCTACAATATTAATTCATGTTTTACTAATCCCTTCATTATTATTATTTGTACCAAACGACGATTAAGAAGGGAAGGGAGGTAAAAACGAGATTGAGATCGACTGTCCCAACTCCCAATTAAAGTTCAAAACCGAGAAACTAAAAAGAACACTAATTTCGATTATTCTTTTAAGATTATTGAGACCCAAGGAAAACAGGAAATTTTCTTTCGATCTTGATGGATATTTGGGTTATTTATATAGATTTTTTTTTGCTTTTATACTGTTTTTTTAATTTCATCATTCCCTTTGTTTACTTATGCCTCTTCTTTCATGGCCATGTTATTTTCTATTTTTTTTCACTGACCTTCTTCTGTGTGCTTACTATTTGGATGTAACAGTGCTTGGACAGTAGAAGCAGGGGAGAATTTATGTGTTAAAATTGGGTCATCGAAATCCGTGGTCATCCGACTAAACTCGATATATTACTTGTATAATTATTAAAGAACATATTAAATAAACGCTTGTGGAACCCATTTTTAAAGTCGATGGATGGTTCATTGGTTTGACAGCCAAATTTTAACACTAAGGTCCCGAGTTCGATTGGTCGAGAATTATGACAATCTATTTATGCCTAAGCAAATGTAATTTATAGATGTTCAAATTATTTTGATTTATTTTTCATATATATATATTTATGACCTTAAAGATATTCATTAGAAAAGATACCCTTTCTAGAATTTAAGATATTTAAATAAAATTATATATCGGGTGAATATAAAAACAAATTTATAATGTCATTCATGTCTTTAAATAGGAGGAGATAAGGATGAAAACAGCAATGACAGATTATAAAGGAGGACAAATTAGCTTCATTCATGTTCTCATCGCCAACAATTAACAATTTACTAACTGTGACATCTACCAAAACTCTTGGCTCTGATAAGGCATCTACCAAAACTCTTGCACTTTATTAACTGTGACATTGGTAAGTGAATATGCATTAATTAGATATAAACTTTCTCATCAAAGAAGTTAGTAATTCTCTTTATGTTTTTTGATCTGGAAAATAACAAGGACACTAAAATATTTCCTATTTCACATTTCAAACTAAACATTGCAGATATATTATTATATTTTCTAACTGTGCAAATAGATATGTTTTAACTGGTTCTTAAAATGCACACTTAATAGTTGCCCACATGAAGTAATTGTACACATTTTTTCATATATGTTATTTAATGTATGTGTACCATTTCAATTACTGTGATTAAGTTCTTTTTGCGATCTTATATTTTTATGAATATTAATTTTTACCTTCTCTACTTATGTAATAGGTTTCAATCTTAGGGTTAAAAATCAGAATGTAACGATTTGATTTCCGTCATTATGGAAAAGCCAATGAGAAAAGAATTGGGGCCAGAAAACTTTTTCGTAGTAACTTGAGATTTCCTAGCCTAGTTCAGATTTGGACGAAATCGGAGTCAGTGAGGTCTAGGGAAATCTGGTAACAAATGAGATATCGATTAATTATAAATTTGATTACATGAATGGATAGCTAAGACGTTAAGGAACTCGTACGACTTTACGGAATTGAATTCGGACGAGTAGAACTCCTGAAACTGAACTTAGCGTGAACGGGTATTTTCTGAGTGTCATGGGATGAGGGTGTGTTGTGAAAATAGGGGTTTGGAATTGTCACGCCCCGAGCCTACACCCTGGGTGGGACCGGCACTCGGAGACCATTGTTGTCCCCATGCGAACCCTTGGCCTGGCTTTCTTAACTCAGCGGAAACTTATCTCAAAAGCATAACTCAATGCAATGAAAGGTCATAAAACAACCAACTGATAAAATCTGGCCACAAAGGCAACTCAAGTCTAAAAATAGAATATTTACATATATACATAGATGAGAGACTCCAAACTAACTGACTGACTGTCTATGAAGCCTCTGAAATACTGAGATGGATGTTGGGACAGACCCCAAGACATCTTAATAAAACAAAACTTGAGAGAACAAAATAACCGAGTCCTCCGGAATGCAAAAAGGCTCACCACTGACTCTGAAGTACTCAACTGGATCAATGGTAAACCGGATGCTGGCCTTGGGTACCTGTGTCTGCATTATAATAAGATGCATGCCAACTGACATCAGTACATTGAATGTACGAGTATGCGAGCTGGAAAGTGAAACCACAACTTAAGCTTGAAAAGAGCACAAAGGAACTCTTACCTTGGCTCTGTTCAACTCATGAATAACTGAACTCAATATATAAAGCAATACGACACATGCAATATATAAAGCTTGCAAAATAGTGTGAACAACTTAGCTTTGTTAAAGATAAAACAATAACAACTCAACTTTACTTATATAAAAGTAATATAACTTTAGTGGGAGACTCTTTAATCGACAATCACCACTATGAGCCCTAGTGGTGATACAACGTTTTACCTCACGTTGCCCGAGGACCATCCTATACCTTGCCGTGATATAGGAAGCTAATGATACAACATTTTACCTCACGTTGCCCAAGGACCATCCTATACCTTGCCATGATATAGGAAGCTAATGATACAACGTTTTACCTCACGTTGCCCAATGACCATCCTATACCTTGTCGTGATAGAGGAAGCTAACTTTACTAAGTGGATCCACTAGCTTAATCTTACGGGTTCATCTACAAAGTATGACCCGTTAACTCCCATGTTGGCGCATGGTTCTTATGGAGAGTTGAGTTTATATGAACTCGTGTCCCCAATTTGGTGCTCAAGACTACTCTAAAAAACACTTAGCTCATAAGTGTTTTAAACACATCTTTCTTTATTTGAGAAAATTGCTCAAAATCTAGCCCAAAGGCTCTCTTGGAAATCGATGTTCCTTTCTTTCTCAAATGTAAAAACATTTAGAAACCTCTTTGGGAAATACATAGTTCCCTAATAACTTTCGAGAAATGGACTCGACTTTATGCTCTTGACTTGACTTGAAACTTGAGACTCTTCACTTGGCTTGAACTCTATGCTCTTTACTCGACTTGAAACTTGAACCTTAAAACGAAGGTAAAACGTTTAATAACGACTCTTGAAAAGCTTTAGAGACTTGCTTGAACTTACTTTTAACCTTGCTTGACTTGACTCTAACTTCACCTTAACTTCGATCCTAACTTGCCTTGAATTGAATTACGGATTCAAGGTATATGATCACATGTTTATGGATGAATTCGGGATGTCTAAATGTACCTTAGAGTGTTGGAAACAACTAGGAAACATAGGTATAAGGCCTAGGAACATGCATGAGAAAGCTTGGAAAGAATGGGGGAACATGGCGTCCTTAGCACTCTGCAAAGCGCGGAGCGCCAGCCCTTGAAGCTTAGAAGGCACCTGCTGGCGCTCTAAAAGGTGTGCCACCCCAAGGGCTGGACTTCAGGGTCCCTTTTGGGGGGCGCTGGTAGGCGCAACGCGCCAGCCCCTTCCCCAGAAAACCCGACTTTTCTCCCTCTTTTCTTCAACTCTAAACCACCCTAACTTCAAAGGTTCCAATCCCAAACACTAAGGATCATAAAATCCCTGAACATACAAGAGATTCAACTCAAACACACAACCAAATCATGTCCCACAACCAACAATAACTTCAACAACACAATCAACAACATCAACAACACAACCCAACAACTTCAACAACATATCCAATCTTTCTCAATAATAATGAGTTTGGTGTGTGGGGGAAAGGATCAACCCATACTAAAGACTCACATACCTAATAGGGATCACCCCCGACGATATCCACGACGATCTTTTGACGAAAACTTGTTTCTTCTTCTCCTTTCTCTCCTCTTCTTCTCTTCTTCACTCTCAAAACCTTACTTTCACTCTTTAAAATGAGGAAGGCTGATCAAAATTAGTCTAATACACTAATATATATCCAAAAGAAAAGGCTAGGGAAAAGACCAAAATGCCCTTAAAATTTTCCGGACGGATTCCCTGCCAACTGCCCAACTTTCAAAGGGCATAACTCACTCATACGAACTCGGAAACGAGCAAACTCTATGGAGTTGGAAAGATCATTCCACGAACTTTGCAAATATAACTGGAGCAACACCTAGATCATCCTGAGCTAGGAGTTATAACTATTCAAAGTTGGCCAAAAACTCATTATTTTCCATACTTGGCCAAATTTTCCAGATTTGAAATTTTCATTTTTTTCCGAAAATGACTATTTCCAATTTCAAGCTTTTTTCAAAGTTATTTCAAATTGTCGGATGTTACAGGAATTCTTAAATTGCTCACTGGTTCCGTGCAAGCCGCTAAGGCGGGATTATTCTCCCCAGGGCGAGGCCTTTGTGGTGGGTTTGGGCCCCCATAGCGGGACTTTTCGACTTTGAGAGCTAAGGAACGACCCCAGGTGTGTTCTTAGGGTTTTTCACCATTCTTGAGGCTAAAGGTAAGATTTTTTTCTCCCCGAATCCACGTTTTGATCCGTAGAACTTAATTTCTTGGGTAATTATCGATGGGGGAGGGTTTTGATCTGGAAATTATGGTGGAAAAAGCCCTAGTCTGGGTATGGAGATCAGGGTTTGACCTAGGGTTGATATTATTGATTATGATCCGGGTAATTGGGTCTTGATTGTTGATCCTTGCGTGTAAATTGTTGTTTGTAGACCTAGAACAAGCGAAAAGAATCCGGAAAGAGAAGATTTAAGTGCCTTAGGGATTCAAGCTTGAATTCGAGGTAGGTGATGGTTGTGATTTCATGTTGATGTGATATATGTTTGTAATTGCTCATTATAATACATGTATGTATCCAAATGTTGCATTATTGATCACCCTAATCGTAAATGAGGATAATTGAATAATTGTATACCATGAATCACCTCTTGTTGTATGATTGTGAGAATATACATTGTGATTGTGGTTTGTTGAATGGATCGGGTGTTGCGTTCCAACACACTAACTTGGATCGGTTGCCACATTTTGGCATAAATATGGGATCGGTTGCCACATTTCGGCATAAATATAGGATCGGTTGCCACGTTTCGGCATAAACATTGGATCGGGTACTACGTACCGGTACACTAACACTTTGGGCGTGGGTTCCATGAGAGGACCATTGAATTGTGTTGTGTATCTACTTGTGATAATTATGTTCATATCTAATGATGATTGATATTAGAAGATTGTATGTTGCTCTAAATTGATAACCAATGTGTATTATTGAGAACGTGTGATGCTACATTGATCTTGAAAAGATGACTAATATTGTATATGTTCGGTATATGCCTGTTTGTAATGTTGTGGTTACTTGCATTTGTTTCACTTATTGGGATAGCTGTGTGATCCTACCAGTATACTGTGGTTGTGTACTGATACTGCACTGGCTTGTTCTTTGTTGAGTACAGGGCATCTTCAGACGGCTATTGATAGACCTCAGCTAGGTGACTATTGAGCGTGACCTAGTATTAACACGCGAAAATGCTCTTCACGTTGGGCCCGTGCTGACACGGGCCACACCCCCTAGTAGTATAAGAAATGTGAAGGCCACCATTAGTGAATTAGTGTTTTATCTATCTATCTATACTACTTTAAAAGATGGATTTTCTATCCTTGTTAAAATATTTTATAATATACAAAAAAATTATTTACTATTTTTTTCAAATTGAATTTTAATTATAGTAAAATATTTAAAATCAAGGAGTTCTAAAATATGTAGGAAGAAAAAAATATTTTAAAAATTTAGAAGTATTAAAATATATGTTAAGAGAAAAATAAATATTAGAAGATATCACGAGAATTAATAATTAAAGATTCCTAAAATATAATAAGACAAAAATATGTTTTAAACAAAATGTATCACAAAAGATCAAAAGCAAAACAATACCAAGTTAGGGAAAATTAAGAATTTTGCCGCAATGTGGCCCAAAATCTGGTACTATAACGAAGCCCACATGTTAATTTTTGATGTCTAATAGCTCAAATATATTCATTTTTTTTAGGAATCTTGTGATGGCAATATAACGTAGATTAAAATCTATATCTATACTAGATAGGCATAGCCCGTGCTAAGCACGGGCCCAACACATAAAACTATTATATACTTTGTTCGTGTCTAGTGAAATATCTTTAACCGAAAAAGTGATGATATCCCTTTTATGTTTTTGGTTAAAAGTCATTAAATCGTTAAAGTATAATTATTAGTCATTCTCAACAACAATTTTATCATTTCTCTTACGTCGACGATGAGCTAAATTGTTAATAATGTGACCTTCATGATATGAAAAGATAATAAGTGTCTGATAAATGGCAAACTTATCAAAGCTACAATCAATATAATAATTATTGTATTTCATTAAAGATAGTTCTATCAACAATCTTATCATCTCCTCTTCTTCCTCTTCCTATTATTAATTATTATTATTATTACAAAGAAAGTGCATCAATAGACGCAACAAATATAAATAATTATACTTCAACTAATTTCACAAAATATCTGCCACCTCTCACCCGTACAAAATAACTTTGTCCATCAAAGTAAAGACAAATAAAATGATAAACAAAAATTTGGTTCTTAAAAGCGCAAGGAATCCATAAATCTCACCATTGATTGATCTAATTTATCTATACAAATCCTGAAGGCAAGAACTATACAAAAGATAAGGACAACTCTTCATTCATTATGAGGAATAGTTGTTCTTCTAGATATTTTCTAAAATACAATTGGGGATTGATTTCGCAATAGTTTTGCTGCTCTTTCCAATTTTCTAGCTTTGTTGGCTACATTGCAGACCAAATCACCACCTCTATCAATCAGTCGTCTTGACTAAATCGAATATATCTTTTCATAACAACTTGTATGAGCCTGCAACTTTACGTTTTCTGCATTACCTGAAATTATAGTAGAAAAATAATCACATATATATGGACACTCATTATCAATTTTAAGAGAACACAGATGTATATTATAAATGTTTTCAGCCATGTACATTGACAACAACTCCTTGTTGAGTATGACATTGTCCAGTTTTAGATTGAATGAGTTAAAAAACATGTTTCAAAGTTGTGAGCCATCAAAAAGTGATACATGTGACTATTCATTTGATATCTTCTCTACACATGCAACACATATTGCACAAGTTAAAGCTTCTTTTGATAAATAACCATGTGTTAAGTAAGATTGACAATCTACTAATCATGTGAAACAGGCTTCCTAATAATAGACCTTTGTGTCCCTCTTACATTGAATTGTTTTGGAACAAGATCTCACAGAAAAATGACCTTTACTGCTAGAAATCTACCATACTCATCTCTCATATAGCTTATTTCATAAGGACAACACAGGACCCTGATATTTATAATAGTAGTTCATGGATATTAAGATTTAGTTCTAGGCTACAACTTTCAACAAAAGACCTACTATTTATGTAAAATATGGTAGTATAATTGTCTTTGAAATTTATTTACAATATTTTAGTTATCAAAGGCCATCATCATTGTTAATTAGCATTAGTTTGACCCAAATTATCTGAAATGCAGCAATAAAAAGCTCTTATTTAGCATGACATTAGATCAAAGAGTTGTTACGAGAACCAAAGTGTGTCTATAGAGAACAAAAGCTATCAAAGTCATGACCAAATAAAAATTCATACACTTACCTTATTCTCAATTAGTAGTCACCGACAAAAAAGGGGAACAGAAAAAACTCACTCTACATTTTCGTTTTCCTTCAGCTCATATAAATTAGCCAAAGCAATGTCAGCTGTATTGAGAGGAAGAGAACTCAATATACCATTAATCTTAATGCTTATATGTATTTGATTTTAGGAAAATCAAGTAGAAGAAAAATGAAGTGCAAGTTAGAAGGAATAATGTTGTTAAATGCCTTTTTAGGTGTGCATTATCTCACAAATTAACTTAATATAGATATAAGAGGGAGTACTATTTATTTTATTATTTAGCTAGAAGAGATTAAGAAAAACGGCAGACATATGTTAATATAAACAGTTACTTTTTATTTTTCCTCTTTATTTTTTTTTAAAAAAATTAGCAAACCATTTATAATTGTTCACAACCAAAACAAATCACTGCCATTAAATAATAGAACGGACATTTGACATGAATCTACCATTCTATTGAATTGGACATTTTCTAATGGGAGGGGATCTCTTCCCATATTGTTCTATATAAAACATAATATAAATAAGAATATTTGTATTAGCAATATGTGAATTAAACAATTGTACCTCCACAATTGTGTCAACACATCATTGTATTACTTAATAAAGCAGAAACAAAAAACAAATACAATTCGAAGATTCATTAAAAAAACTCGATTCCAAATTCACTAAACAAATACAGTTTACATATTACCCCAGCAGGTATGATCAGTGCAGTTAATATAGTACCAATGATTAACAAATTAGGGATGAAGAAAGAGAAACTGGGAGGAGTTTGGACAAATTTACTGGGTATCAAAGAGAGAATAAGAATAAATTATGAATTTTTACACAAACACACCAAATATATATATATAAAGATTGTGGTCTTTTTTTGAAGTCGAGAGGCACACATTTCGTGAAAGAAGATAAAAAGGAAGATACTGAAAATAAAAAAGAAATAAGAAGAGGAAACAACACTTACTATGGAAAAATGAGAATTGAGATAGCACTGAAGAGTGATAAATGCAAGTGTGGAAAAGGAAAAATGTCTTTTTATTTGTGTTTAACTTCTTGATTGTAGAAAAGTGTTTTCAATGTGTGGATGAAAGAGAGTCATGTAGAAAGATATTGTTTAGTTTTAAATGATCTTTTTGTCCACTCAACCGATTAGCATATGAAACTGATGAAAATTACACTATAAATGATGGAGTTACTTTTTAATTTTTCTGCTGGGATTAGTTAAAAGGGATGAAGATGTTTCTAGAGTGAACCTAAAACATTGGCTAGAGCATAAATGCACGTATATCAAAGAACCCAGCAACCCTCGAAAACAACTAACGAAGTATAACACAGTGCATGCAACAAGACTACAACACAAGCACTACATAAAGCAGCAAAATTGAATTAAAAATCAAGCTAATCGAATGGAAAATCGACAAAAGGAGAGCTGAAACAAAAAAGAACTTAGAGCATTAATAAACCAAAGAGAAGAGGAGAAGTTGTTAGGTCTAGTTAGAAACTAAAAAAATGATGTCATCTCAAGATTAAACTGAGAAAACGTTACTCCATCAGAGTTTCAACTTTCAATAAATCACAAAGTACAAACACTTTAGGGATACAATTTAGGCATTTTAAAGTGAAATTCTAGTCTCATTTTATCTAATTGCCAATATAATTATTTTCATGTCCACAACAGTTGTCGAACAAAAAACATTGAACAGAAGCATAGAAGCATAATACATGTTCATCATGAGGAAGAGAAAGGGACAATAATGAACACAACTAAATAAGTGAGCAAACTTACATAAGATATGCCACAATATATCAAATCAATCGCTCCCATGTAAACTATAAACTACAATTCTACATTACTTCAGTAACCCGTCACAGAAGGACTGAGTGACAACTCAAACAATTAATGAAGTGAAGCCAACATACTTTCAGAAATAAGCATCATAGCAAGTACCTGAAATGTTGTTGTCAAAGAAAAATGACTTAGGAAGCGGACTTGTGTGTCTCTCATAAGAGCGACAACTATCTTCTAGCCATCTTGATCAAGTGATTGCATCGGAACCATCCAAAAAGCCAACACAGACCAAATAGTAGTTGCAACTGTCAAAACAAAGAGGAAAAGAACTAATTAGGAAGCAGAAAAAAGTAAAGCTCTTCATAAGAGAAACTATATGTAACAACCCAACCCCTCGTTTTAAGTATTAGTACCCCATTCCTTGATTTGAGACTTCCAGTAGGTTCATACAATGTTTTATATTATGTTGGGAAGTTTGATTTTGGTTCATATGATGTTTTCTTAGATATTTCTTAGGCCCCCTAAGTTTTACCTCGCCCCACCCTTATCTACCATCGCATTCTGCCACCTCACATCCCTAGGTGTTGATGGGTGGAGATTGGGTTGAGAATTCTCTAGTTAGTTGGTCCTTAATCTAGCTGGAAGGTCATTAGGATATCAATATAATTTTACTTTTCAAAAACAAGGAAGCCAAATTGAAATAGTATGAGCTACCATTTTTTTTTGGAATTAGATGAATTACCTCCTCTATCTCGGATTTAATTTGGTCCTTAATCTAGCTGGAAGGTCATTAGGATATCAATATAATTTTACTTTTCAAAAACAAGGAAGCCAAATTGAAATAGTATGAGCTAGCATTTTTTTTTGGAATTAGATGAATTACCTCCTCTATCTCGGATTTAATTTGGTCCTTAATCTAGCTGGAAGGTCATTAGGATATCAATATAATTTTACTTTTCAAAAACAAGGAAGCCAAATTGAAATAGTATGAGCTAGCATTTTTTTTTGGAATTAGATGAATTACCTCCTCTATCTCGGATTTAATTTGTTCTAGAAGTGAGTTTGCAATTTTGTACCTTAGAAAGTCCATTTCACCAAAAAATAGTGACTTATCTCAGGTCATATTGTATCAATTTGAAGGATATACATCCTCAAATTGATTACAATGACTCTCATTCTATGCACAAAAATAAAGTACTTGTGGTTGCTCCAATTTAAAGCACAACAATTTTGGTATTAAAATACAACATTTGATACTTGATAGAACTTGATCTTTCACATCTCACAAAGTTTAGAAACAAAAGATTCAGTCGAACTCACAGGTCATGCAAGATATAAGAGTGATGGGAACAAGGATACAAAATCGAGAGATGAAAGGAATTGAATGTTTACTAATCCCATGAGTAAAGCAAGTATGAACGTAAAGATTGATATTGTTCCAGGTTGCAAAGCAGCAACATAAGTCGAATTTGTGCAGTCAAGAACAACAACAAAGAGTTGGCAACCAAAAATACATGTCTTAGTACCAAGAGAGAAAGAAAGCATTTTCAGTGTTTGTCTTAGTACCAAGAGAGAAAGAAAACATTTTCAGCAATAGGCTTTTATTAAGTGTAACAAAACTATGGAAATTAACAA
Source organism: Solanum stenotomum (assembly GCF_019186545.1). NCBI lineage: Eukaryota > Viridiplantae > Streptophyta > Magnoliopsida > Solanales > Solanaceae > Solanum > Solanum stenotomum. The sequence continues at coordinate 14,318,811 of NC_064284.1, read as the reverse complement.
ATTCAAATATACAAATTTAGTACATCAAAACTTACCCAGTTAATTCTAGAATGAAGAATAACAATATACGAGCCGCTTATTCAGAGGAAGCATCGACCTCCTATACATAAAGAAACATAAAATGCATATTTGTAAGCGATACTCACATTTGAAAGAACTTGTACATATAAAGGGAATCATGCTAAAATTAGCTGCGAAACGAAAAGATCTGAAGGGAACTTGTACAAGATAAAGGGAAAAAAAGAGAAACATAAAGAATAAGATGAAGACGAAGAACATTGAAGGAAGAATATACATACCTAAAAATGGCGATAGCCTGCTGAAAAGATGGAAATAGCAGAGACTTGCGTCTACTTTTTCCGGTTTGAGTAAAAGAAGAAGAACGGGTTTGAGAAGATCCTAGCAATTTTCATTTGCTTGATTCCTAATCTCTTAATAATATGCAAAAATGATGAAAGAGGAAGAACGTTCTGGAAGAATATAGAAGAGGCACACGTGGTTTGCTTAAAAAGATAAGTTTTGTATAATGACCATAGTACCCTTGAATAATGAGTATATTTATAACTCTGCCATTGGTCGTCGGTCGTCGGTCGTCTTCACTCAGATAAAAATATATATATATTTATTTATAAAGCTAGATAAAAAAAAAGTAATGTGGCACCTTTCAATGGCCAAGAATCCTATTTATCTTTTTTTGTGGTTTTTTGACATTTTTTCTAAAAAAAATTCAATTATTTTATTTTATAAAATCATATCTTTAATTCATACCTCTTCAATTATATAATTAATTTAGTAATATCTATAACTCCTAACCTTTCATATTCATACCCTTCAAATTATTTAATATACAAATTTATAACTCTTCAAAATCACACTTATAAAAACCTATTTTGAGACATATATGATGATTATTTTATTTTCATTTTTCTTATTCTTCATATTTTATCTCTTTGGTTGGTTAATTTTTATTTTTGTTTTCTTTGATTTGATTTGCAAAGTTAGAAATTTATAATGAAGTATGTTAGACATTTTTGCGTAGTTTGATTTTACAAGGTAAATTGATTTGACATGCATAATATAATTATCACTTTTTCTATTGTAATTATTTATTTGATTATCTTTTTGGATTTTTGATTATACGAATCATGAGTTTTCTTTTAGAAAAAATGATTTGATTTTTTCTCTTCGCTTCTCTTTGTAGGTTCTTTCTTTCCTCTTTAACTCATAACTAAATATTCTTTAAGGTTTTTACTTGATTAGTTAACTTTTTTTTTATGTTTTTTTTGTTTTTGTTTTTGTTTAAGGTTAACTTACCATGTTTTCAGGTCTAGATATTTTTTATAATAAAAGTAGAAAAGGGAGTTAACATATACATGTATGCTACTCAATAAAGTATGTAGATATAATTTTATAGTTATGTGGGTCACCTTTTTATTAATTATAATGATAAAACATGAGAATGTAAAGTTAATTAATTTTCAAAATATAATTTAATTCATAGAAAAATTGACTATTAATGCGTAATTTTGTGATCTTCATATTTATTTATTTATTAGTATTATTGTTAGAAGTTCTTAAGTTTTTGAAATTTTCAAAGACTACTTCTATTATCTGTTGGATTCGAACTCAAAATGCAAAAGTATTTGGTTAGGATAAAAACGATTTAGTAAAATTGTTTGCCCCTCTCAATCTACTCTCTTTATCAACATATAAATTATCTAAATAAAAAAAAAGTAATGTGACACTTTTTTTGGCCAAGAATCATATTTGGCCCTCTTATTTATCGAGAAAAACTTTATTTAGAAATTTTGAATGCACGTCTGATTTTAATATAAACATGCTACTTGCCAAGAGACTAAAATGAATGAGATGTGAATAAGGATAAGAAAGAGTCATATTTTTTTTCTTTCTTTTTTTACCATAATAAATGTGAATATATGATTAATATGTATTAAATTTGTTATTATTAAAAGTAAAAAAAATATTTATTTTATTATTTTAAAAAATGGAGTTATCTTTTGGAGAGCTATTGCTTCGATTTATTTATAATAATTATCACAATAATATTGTAATAATAGGAATAATTGTATTAATGTTGTCAAACTTTTATTGTCCTACATATATATATATATAAACTAGTGAACTTCTCCGCGCTTCGCGCGGTTATAAAGAGTGATAAAAATTTTGATAATTTTATTAAATATAATATTGATGTAAGAGAAAAATGTTTGATGAGTACTTAGTAGACTTCCAATAAAGTTATTAAATTTTTTTACTATTTTGAACGAAAAAATTGCAATAAGAAATTCACATAAGATGCAAAATAAAGATAAATCATACCAATAAAAATGCAACATCATTCTTAATTCCTTACTCACTAAAAAATAGATGGAAAAATATGAAATCAGTACACATATCTTTCGAGTTCTTATGGATGCCCACTCCCACAAGCCGATCACCATTTTTCATCTTATTCTTCAAATCAAATTAAAATATGAATATAATAAGCACCGAAAATATAACAACCTAAAAATCTAATTTGATCTTCTATAAAATCTTACAATGATTTTATTTACATGGCTACTATATGAAACACCAAATAATATGATGAATATGACTATTAATTATTTTATAGGTCATAATAATAAAAAGTTGTGTGGAGTAATTAATGAAAATAAAGACAAATTAAGTTTTACATTTAACATATTCTAAAAATGTCTTTTTAATTCTTTGCAATGCACATTTAATATAATTAACAGTTAAATATTTTTTAAGTTCTTTTAATATAGCACATAAATAAAAAAAAGAAATCTAAAAAAATATAATTGTATTTCTTGACCAAAGGAAAATATCACCCTCACTTTTTCTCTTCCTAATTGTTTTGTGATGATATAACTATTTAGCACAAGTCAATAAGTTACTAAAGATTTTAAAAGAAACATGTATATATATAAATAATTTACAATCCTTCTAAAAATTAAATATCCACTTAATATATTTTAGCAAGAGGAATATGACTAGTTAATTAAGTAAAAAGCTTAAAATTTATCTAATTAAGACTATCCGTCAATAAAAAAATTCAAATCTTAACACAATTTTAAATTTAAAAATCCTTATACTTGTTAAGCTTAAAATTATTAAGTACAAATTTAGTCAAGACTTCTTGTTAATTTGTTGATAAATTCATCTTAACTATTCTATTATAATGGTACCAAAATAAGCTTATTCGTGCTTAAAATTATTTGAACATATAGTTATTAGTTAACACATTTTCATTTGGAAGTAAGTTTTAAACATATAATTAACATTTTTTCATTTTAAAATAAATTTTGAACCCGCAAATAAAACATAATATATAGTTCGAATTCAACAATCAATATCTTTTGAACAATATAATTAAAAAAATTAATATTATTTTCCAAAAAATTAAACCAAACCTCTAATATATATGAATAATGAAACTAATAAATCAATCAATTATAATATATAGAGATAATTTTTCATTTGACATCTCTTTATTATCCAATAATTTTTTATTATTATTTTGGGCATTAGATGAAAATAGAGAAAATACTCACATGACAAGATGCTTGTGTAAGAACCTTTTCCATGTCTGTTCCTCCATACATGTCTCGACAATCACCAATATCACACCATGCCATGATAACTTACAGAAACAATTACAATTTCTCATAAAAAATAATATTAAATATTCTCTAATAATGTAACAACAATAACATATTTAATGTAATTTCACAAGTGAAATATGAAAAATAAAATAAAATAGAGAGACAGAAAAGATGTGTCCTGAAACCCTTAGCTTGATAAAGCCTGCCAAATTCATTGAAAAAAAAAAAGAGAGGAAACATATGAACAATGCATTTGTATTTAATTTAATATAAATATCCATATTATGAACCCCTTTACAACAACCAAACAATTTCATAAAAATGTAAATCTCAATTTGCTGGAACAATTATTTGACAGTATGAAAGATGTCTCAATGTTTATTGTTATATACAATATAATCATCATATTTTTGTTGATTATATAATTTAATGACATGGAAAAAAAACATTTTCATAATAGTATAAACATAAAAATAGTAAGGAACTTAAGATTACCTTATCTCTCTCCAAAGTATTATTTTCTAATAGCAATATTGAAAAGCTAGAAAAGAAAATTGTGAAAAAAATCATGGTTGAATTTGAATTGGGGCTCCTTTTGCTACCGTATTTAAAAGAATATTATAATAACTTTTAACTAATTTTAATAAATAACATTAATGCAGAATATGAAAGGATAATCAGCTCATACACAAATAGAATAAAGAGATAAATTTAATGAAATTGAAGATGGAAATATAAGAAAATAATATAAATGACTATAATAAAAAAAAAGTTTTATACTCTTATTTTCTTGAAAGAACGTGAAAGAAAGGAAAGAAAGATAAGGGTTTAAAAAAAAGTTAAAAAAAATAGATAAAGAAATATAGAGGGTTTAAAAAAAATAGATAAAAATATATATTGTAATTAATTTTTTATTTTCCTTAAATGGTGATTCTCTTTATATACTCACCATATTTTTAATCATTATGTATTTATGTCAATAATAACAGTTGCAAATGATTTCATTGTTTCATCCCATAAATACGTAATTATTTTAAATGAAATATATAATTTTTAATATTATAGAGAATGCCAAAAGTTTCATATTAGGCTATTAGAATATTTTTTTTTAGAAAATGACATCTTTCTTCCGTTTCCAACTATACAATTAATATTTAGAATATTAAATGTGATTATAGAATGTTGAATTAATAGCTTTATATTTCCTTAGTTATAGTAAAATTGTAATTGAACGTTTATTGGAATCATTCTCTTTCCTTAATTATAATAAAACTAGTGAACTTATCCACGCTTCACGCGGAGAAATAAACTATATCACCCGTCTTTTTTCTGATATAATTTTTACTTCATTTAAAAATTAATTTTGACTATGAAAATATCAAATTACACCTCCATGTATAGAATTTCAAATAAAATGTTATTTTGTCTTATTTGTGAAAAAAATATAACAAAACACAACTCTGATTTTAAAAATTTCTAGTAAAATAAAAAAAATTAATTTCTAATTATATATGGTCAAATGCCCACCAAATTCATGATTTATTTTTCGTTCCTTCTAATACTCGAATATTAAAATCATCAAAAAATATAATCAATTTTATTTTCAATATTTCTTTCAAATGTATAATTTAAATAGAAGAAATTATAATATACATAAAAGTCTTTTTCAAAACTTAAGTTTTTAAATTCTAAATCAAAAGTTACATAAAACATTATCTATATTTTGTTTTAAGTAAATATGAAAAAATATTTATAAAAATAGTTTGTTAGCAGACCTTTGACTATATAATTCTTCACTGAGTTATCTATTTATTTAATTAGTCTTTGCTACTCAAGAAATAATTAAATGAAAACAATTCCTATAATCATTCTTAAATACCATGAAGGCATGAACTAAGGAAATTCATATGCATGAAGTTCTATATCTTCTTCTTTTTTTCTCTCAATTGAATTTTATATCGAACTATGATTCTTTTAGATATCTAATTAGTTGAAATGTGAGTGTCATATATTTGTGGTGATTTTTTTCTTTTTCTTGTGTATATATTTTTTTATTTCTAATAATTAATTTTCTTAAGCACTATTAGTCTTTCAGTGAAATGTATTATATTGAATTAAGGAAATTATTTGCAGGCAAACGATAAAATTTATAGGTAGATATTTTTTGTGATTATATCATCTAATTTTTAAGAATTTAATTGAGAATTTTCATTCACTAAAATATATATAAAAATTAAATTACTTCTACAATTATATATTATAATAAAGCTAAAAATGCATAGCAATTTAATTTCCATTTGTGTCACTACATGATATTTTGATTTATACTATACTAAAGCAAAAAATGTATAACAATTGAACTTCTTTTTGTGTCACTGTAAGATATTTTTGATTTATTTGAAGAATTTATTCCTTAGAACGAATATGATATATGTCAAACCTAAATGTCTGATTATTATACAAAGAGATCAATGAATATTGGAATGAAATTAATCTAAAAATAAATATTATGAATAAAATATATAACGAAGACAAAATATATCAAAAGATGTGAAGGTAGGCATACAAGTATCTTAAGATAGGCATACAAGTATCAATACATTTATTTTTGTAAAGATAAATACAATTAGATATAACATTTTAACTTTTCGAGAATGAAAAGATGTAGTAAAACAAAACTAAAAAGAGTAATAATATAAGTGAGAAAATAGACAAGAAATGTAGAGAGACAAAAGAGAATTTTCTTGTTCTTCCAAGTATATTCAAGTGTTTTCTAAATCTTCAAGTGCATAACACATCCTCAAGACCTCTATTTATATTGTTATAAGAGGCATACAAAAAGATAGCAATAAACATGATATTAATTATTGAGAATGTGGGGAAGATTAAAGAGTGTGGAAGATAAATGAGGAGATGGTGGAGGCGTGAGTATTATTACACATAATGATAAAATTATATCTTGAAGTTATGGACATCCACATTAATCAACAAAACATTAATTACAAACAAATAATAATTATATTAAAATGAGGAGAAAAATTAAAAAATGTCCAAAAAATGAGAAAAAAAAATAAATAGGAATGGATGCCATAGAGAGATGCCACATCACCTCATCTATGTTTCTCCTTTATATATATATATGATTGTAATTAAACCTTTTTATTGTCCATAAATGGTAATTTTATTTCTATTCTTGCAATGCAATTAATGCTTAATATATTGAATGTAATATTAAATCATATTATATTTAGTGTGATGAAAAATTGAAAAATTGAAAAATTTGAGAAAATAGATAAATAGGAATCCTGGCTTCAAAGAGGTGCCACATCAGCGTTTTCTCATTCAGATTTACATATATATAGATTGAAAAAAATTATCCAACTCTTGATACTTTTTCTACATCTTCAACACTTCATACACGTATTCTTTTTTAAAAATTATTTCTTCATCACTCTCTGATAATCTCTATACGACTAAATTATAATGAAGAGATAATGAACGATCAGATAATATAATGATATAATTAATTGAAAAAAAAAAAAACTCTAGCACATATCTTTTAACCCTTGCGTGAAGCGCGATCATGTTCCCTAATTAAGTATAAAATAGCCCAAATTTTATTTTTAGATAACATATAGCTCAAGTACATTTTTTTTTTCTAAATACTTCTTCAATAGACTTTTTCTTCTTCTTCGTAACGAAGAAAATAACCTTTTAGAGGAAATAAAGAAAATAAATTTCATAAATGATTTTCTAAGATTATCATCCTCTCCTATCCTCAACAACCTCTAAGGCTCTAACCCTTGACCATCAATTTATAAAAATTTCATTAATAAAATTGTAATTGTTTTTTCATAATAAATACACATAATTTGCCAAGTCTAACAAGAAGACGGATTCATTTAGAAGATAGTGGGCTTTATTAAAAAAGCCGTATAAACATGTTCGTTTCCCTTATAAAAGTCCCCAAGTGTCATTCTACTAAATTCAAAATCCAATTGTTCTTTGTACATAATTAATCAATCAATTTTTTTTTTGTACTTCATTTTATGGAAGCATATTAATTTATTTGACGCTTAATGATAAGATTGATTTCTGTAGTACCCAATTTCTTTTAAAATCTTCAATTATAATATCAATATGATTTGAATTTCAATAACCTAAAAAAAAGAAGAATATCCCTAACGACGGAGAAGACAAGGAAATGCTCTCTTTGTTTAGTGAAAGGCTATCCAATCCTTTTCCAACTTTCAAGAAAGAATGCTTAGAGCTAGAGGACATTAGTATATTGAATATTATGTACAGCATTGTGCAGAGCAATTCAAATTTTTATCAAACTTTATAAATGAATATTGAATATCGAATGGTTATGAAATAATAAAAAGTTAGAAGATAAATAATGAAACACGATAAGCAAAATTTGTTTAAGCAATTAAACACATTTAATATTGTCTAGCAGATTAATGATGGCTTAAAGTTAAAATTGAACGAAGGTCTTAAATTATTATTATTTTAAAAAAAATTATAATTATTATATTTTCTATTCATATTACTCAATATTTTCCTATTAAATTTGGAACCTAAAATAGATGTTTTTTTTTTTAATTTAAACCTATCAATCAATGAAAGACGGCAAGGCTAAAAAGAAAATGGTTGATTGAAGATGAGAAACACGTAAAAGGTCAGAGACATAAGGGCACGCGTCACGCTTCTTATTATGTTTATTCATCTACAACATTACACGTTAGTTTTGTTACACCCTCCTAGTTCATTTTACAATGGTGCATTGCACCTATCTTTTATAATTTTTAATGTGTTATATTTATATTAAAATTTGATTAAATATAAATTTATATAAAAAAAATTTATATTAGGATTAAAATACTTTCTAACAAAAATGATGTCGTATTCAGAAGGACTCGACCCCAAAATTTCTAACTTATTACTACCTCCGTCCCATTTTATATGTCACATTTTTACCTTGCACTTGCATTAAGAAATGATATAACTTTACCCTTTTATCTTTATTTAATGTTTTCTTAAGTCAACTTTATTAATAAATGACAAGATTAATTAACTATTCTATCAAGGATATAATAAGCAAAATATGATAATTCATGCATAAATTTTATAAAATGACAAGTATTATGATCTACCTATTTATAGAAAGGAATGCCTTAGAAAATGGGACGGAGGGAGTATTTGTTTGGTATTTTAAATAGTTAACTCACTTTCCAAATCTTCCACAGATTTGTATTCAGGTACACCCTTAATTTAATAATTCTCTTTAAATCCCCTTTCTTTGCACATGCCCCCTTTGCTTTCTAAACAAGGACACTAATTCAAATTGGTTACAATAATTATCTTTTTTTGGACCGACTTTGATAATCTCTAGGAAAAGTAATTGCTAATAATTTTGCCAGAGGTAGTAAATCGACGAAATTTCGTCAGGTCAAAGATAGATCGAGTTAAAAAGAGTCCATTATTATTCTATTTGAATTGAAATAGATTAAAATGTAAATCATTTTTTTTTTACTATATTCGTTTAATTTTTACTAAATTTAAATTATTTTATTTATTTTTATAATTTTTTATACCTCAATAATTTGTTTTATATTTATAGTTATACGTAATATATGATATTTTTATTTTCCGGCAAAACAAGGGGAGAAAGAAAATAAATTTTGTCATTTTTCCCACATTGATTTAGTCAGCATGAAGCAATTCTACTTCATTTAATAAACTGCCTAATAATACAGACTTGTAAATACGTCACACTTGAAAAAATAAATGTGAGCAGACAGTTGGTGGTTTTTTGAAGAATTTGCTGTCCCGATTTAATACGATTATGTTTTTCTTTCATTTTGAATTCTTCCACTTTTTTTTTTCCTATTTTCTTGAAGAAAATAAAACTTCCCTCATTCTGCTGGACTCATTTTTCTTCATAAATAAATAAAATGGGCAAAATTAATCTTTTAGTTTCTTAATTATTGATGTGTTTTATTTATTTTGAGAGTTGATTTTGAAATTTTATTTTCAAATATTGATTTCACAAAAAAATTTGATCTTCAAATATATTCAAGTTCACAAAAAATAGCTCAAACCAGTTTTTGGACATCCATCTAGTAAATTTCAAAAAACAAAATCAAGTAAAATGTATATCCACAATTATAAAAATTTAAAATTTTATGTTTCAACTTTATACATATATTTTCCATATAAAAGGATTTTAAAATGCATATTTAAATTAATTATTATAAGAACCAAAATTAAAAATTAGTACTAATAATTGTGGGACCAAAATCACTTATATATACTCTTTAATAAATAAAAAGAAGGGCGAAATCCTAAAAGAAAACAATTCTATTTGACTTTTTAGTTTATCTAAATGAAATTCTATATAAAAGAAAAACGTAATTGATTTGTTTGTCTTACTTTTTTATTAAAAAATGTTAGAAAATCTATCTGCTACCTCCTCACTCATGGCAATATACCTATTTAACTCAATAAATTCTCAATTTCCAGTGTAATACCCATGACAAATCAAATAAAATACTTAAAAATTTAGAGTTGAGACAACGGAATTTTAGCAAAAAATTGAGTGGTTCAATTCTATTCAATCCTTTGATGGATATGATATGATAAATACTATATAGTGTTATGAAAACCATGGGTATATAGATATACAAAAAAAAAAAGTGTTTAATTGAGGGGATAAGAGCAATATCACTATCAAGCCACCAATGCCGACGAATAAGAGACAAGACGCAACTTGAATTGGAGTTTCTATACAAAAAAAACAAACACGTATTCTATATATACTTGTGACTTGTGACCCTCCCTTTATTATCTTTATACTTAAAGGCCAACGAGCAAAACAAGAAATATATAATTCAATTTTATTGCTTTTTAGGCAACGCCTCTTCAACTTCAATACTCATTCTTTTGCCTCTTCAATAACATAATATATCATATTGTATTATGTTATGTTGTTTTTATGAATATATTTTTTAGATATATAACATTTTTTTTATTATCACATAATGTTGCATAGCAAGATTTAAAGAATAGATTTATAAGAAAAGTTGAGTATTGAGGAGATGATAAGTAGAGATTAAATAAGAAGGAAAAAACTAAGGGAATAAGGCGATTGCATCAAATTGTCCGTTACATAAAATGAAATTTTTCAATGTTATATAATAATGATTTTAACAATATTTAAAATTTAAGTAATAATTGAAATAAATAGTATTCCCTCCGTTTCTATTTAATTTTCACAATTTTAGATTTTACGCTCCTTAAGAAACTACTCTTATTTAGTGTTGTTTTGAAGTTAAGTTTTTAATAAATGAACATGAATTAATTTATTATTGATTTAAAAATAATGTTATTTATATATTAATTTTATAAAATATCAAATATTAAGAAATATTTATATTTTATAATAAAGATGACATATAAAGAGAACGAATGAATTATATTTAAACTAGCAACGGAGCATACAATAACAACCATCTTAGCAGGCTGTGAGTAGTTGGCTAGACTTTTAGAATTTGGACGCCGTAAATTACTGAGGATATAAGTTTTAAAAAGTGAATTTTTTAATATATTAATTCTAATTATTTAGAATACATTTTTGGGGTTACTACAAAAAACTAATCTCCGCAGAAATCGTAGAAAACTTTTAGTATGGTAGAGGCACAATAAACAAAAGTTTTGTGAGGCTTTATTAATTTCTTGATACTTGGATATAGTGGATCCATTCTTTAACTTTAAATCTCTAAACATTACGAAGAAAGAGAAAATATGATTTAAAACTGACTGATCCAATAAAATTATACTAAATAATATAAATAAAGTGAATCATATCCAAAAATAAAAATAAAAATCCGGACATCATTCTTCTTCAATTTCAAACATTTTTATTCTTTTTTATCTTCTAAATTGAAAATTTTATCAAAATTATATCTCTCATATTAGGATTGGCAAAAAGAAAATTTGTTGAAATATTTTTGTCAGAAAATTCTAATTGTTGAGTACAAATATAATTGAATTTATATATATTCAAAATGATTTTGTAAAAAATATTCGAAATGATGTTCATGTTTGAATGTACTTTAATACAATTTCAAAAGTGAAAATTGAGTTAAAAATAGATTATTTTTAAAAAGTAAATAATTTTATGTTTAAATGGATCCTAAAAGTAGAAGTTAAAAAGAAATGAATTAGGAAGATGAAAATTTTAAAATACGATAAATGAAAAATAGTTTAATCCTATGATACGAATACGAATTATATTCGTATTTAAATTTGACTATTAATATCTTAGGTAATTATTTAATCATAAAAAATATTTTTATTTATATTATAAAATTGAAGGAGTAATTGAATTGGTTTTCAAATAATTTTTTTTTTAAAAAAAAAAATGACAAGAAAAAAAAAACCATGAAAGAGAAAAGAAAGGCAAAGAAATAAAAAATAAAATAGGTCCCCACAAATCAGAATATAATTGCAATTAAAATATCCTCACACAACTAATATAAGTTATACCTCTCCCATAGTAAATTTTTTCGTAAACACATCATACTTTTGCTATAGTACTAATGTCAGTGGCAAGTGGTAACCCCAATATCTTTCAAATTTCAAATTACACCCTCATTCTTTATCTATTTCATATAATATATTGATTCACTCAAATGTCAAATTTCACCGCTAATCACCTCCTTAATTTATATTATAAATTCTAATAAGTTCAAATATTCCATATTTTTTTCAAATAATTCAGGCACAAGACAGGGACCCAAATAAAAAAAAGACTCAGTTTTTTTTGTTGCTTCGTTTTCTTGTATCTTATTTTTTCAGGTTTTTCTTTCCTCAAATTGCATTAGGGAAGTACCTAACTTGTTGCTTCATCTCTGCCTATCCTTCTTCTTGTAGCAATGTCACGGTAAGGCAACAATTAAAGAATCACAGAATTTTTATTTTTTTAAAAAAATAAATAAGAGAGAAAGTATTTAGAAAAAAATTATGAACTTGATGTAAATTATTAATTTCGCTCTTGAATTATTAACAGCCTTGAAAATATTTTTTTACGTAACTAATTGAACTTAGATATAGTCCCGATACACCCACGATTAGCCTCACGACATAATAAGTGGTTTCAAATTCTTGTAGGAGCACAAAACTATTAATATAAAGTCGAGAAAAGTGTTGAAAACACCCTTAAATTCGGTAAGAACGAGATGTATTTAAATTTAGTTAATCAAATTAAGGGAATATATTTAAGACTGTCAATAATTTAGGGATCAAACTAATAATTCATGCGTAATTCAGATATTTTCAGTACTTCTCTAAAAAAATAATAATTTAGTTTTTATCCTAATTAAAAAAAAAATTATAATCACATTAATTTTTTTTGTTCTTTTTCAAAGGAGAGGAATATTTTCTCAAAAAATAATTAATCTAAAAAGTCAAAGTAATCTCTTAAATTTGCAAATTACTAACACAAAGTACCACCTATGATACAGAAAGTACCAACAATTTGGTGTATTTGTGTAGACACCATCTTTATTTTTCTTTTTCTTTTTTGCAAGAAGAAAAGAAAAGTTTGGGCATGAATGTATTTCACAGAAATTAAATGGTTTGAGAGACTTTGAAAGGAGAGAAAGGGAGAGGGAGGCGCAGTTAAAAGGTAAAGAAGAAGGAGAGTATAACAAATACAAAAACCAAGAGCCACAAGAAAGAAAAAAAGGGAAAAATTTCATTTCTCTTTATCTATATCTACTAATTTTTCCCTATAAATTAAAAATATATATACCTCCCCTTCTTCTTTAGTTGAATTTAGAGATGATTACTGCTTCATCCCCTTTGTTTTCATGGGTAGATAATCTTCTCCTTTTTTTTTTCTTTTTGATATTATGAATCCTGTGTACTTTTCTGATTATGATTGATGAGGATTTTCGTTTTTCTGTTTTGATGGTGTTTGGAAGTTTCTGGGTTTTGGTTATGAATGGAGGACTTGATTAACTAAAGATGATCGTGTTTGTTAACAGGGAATTTGAATGTTGAAGATAGTTTTTTAAGTTTTTAATGGGTTTTTAGAAGGGGAAAAAGGGGGAGAGTTGTAATTGATCGCTAATTTTTAGCTCATTTGATTTGTAAGTTGATTATTGATCTTGATGAAACAGATTATAAGATCAGTGTTTGTTTTAGATCGGATTAGTTGAAACATTTTCATTGATAAATCTTTTTGGGGGTTTTACCTTGTTGTTTTTTTAAGATAAATCTTGTTGAGTGATCATAGCAATGTAAATGAAATGGATGATACATTTTCGATGTTTTTGTTATTTAGATGATTACTATGACTTGGAGATAGGACTGATATTTTGACGTTTTGTTTTCAGGATTTGGTTTAATCTTGTGCAACGAATAATGGGTTGCCGGTCTGATGTATTATGGTGGTGTGAAGCGAATGCGTATTGTGTTACCTTACTAGTTGGGTCGAATGTAGATGATGCTGGATTGTTTGATGAAACATTTCTGGGAATTCCGTTGATAGATAGGTAGTGGTTGTTTAGTGTGATGATAGATAATGTTGTAGATTCAATCTAGTTCTACTGCAGTTAGGTTTGTTCCGGTGGTAGGAGAATGAACTGCTGGGGATTTCATGGGGCGGAGTAATTAGATATTGAATTGGTGCAAGACAGGAGATAGAATTTAGGTAGTGTAGTAGATTAGATATTGACAAGAAGATTGTGGAGGTAACAAATTTACGTTAGACATGGGGTTGCCTCAAGTGCCCTCCAGCAATATTGCTGAGGAAGTGGCCACATCATTGAGCACATTTGTTCAAACTCCTGCTAGATTTGCTGGCATGAGTAGTTGTGATATGAGTGGAATGCACATAAGTTGCATTAGCAATCGGACATCAGCGGATTTTTCATTCGTCTCGTCTAGGGATGTTTCCAGGGATGCTGATATTCTTAGTCTACATAAAGATGGTATGACAAGCATGCATAAATTGAGGATTGATTCTGCAGAAAATCATGGCTTCTTCACTCATAATGGTGGAAGGACTACCCAGAGTCCTGCATCAAGGATTGTTGGGTTCGAATCAAAAAGTGCAATAAAAAGCCATGCTAGTTTGTTTGAAGCAAATCCATTGGATAGCGTCGATTCATCTACTGTGGTTCGGGACATTGACAGAATGAATGAGACTACAAGTTCATTAGTTAGGAAACGCTTGTTGTCTCCTTTGAATGGTATGGTTCTTCCAGATAAATTTGCTGGTGAATCTCTGGATATTGGTGGTAGTACTGTTCGGAGTAATTCCAACTTTACTCGTGATAAATATGGTGCTTCCTCACAAGAACATAAAAAGGCTCATATAGGCAACACAGACAACTTTAGTAATGAAAATTGGTTCATGCCATCTTTCCCTAGGGGGAATTGTTTGCCAACTGAAAACTGTGGAGAAGTCTCCTCTTTTGTCATAGATGATCCTTTGTTCAATGACGGGGGACCTGAATCTGAGATCCCTTTTACTCCTCCATCCCCTGGGTTAAACTTTTATGCACATATGATAAAAACACAGTTGAAAGATGGGATAATGGACATGCCTGGAGAATATACATTCTCGCCACCTCCGTCTCTTTCTCCTCTTGGACCAAAATCTCATATAAGGTTGGGACGCGCAGAAAGGTTTAGGCATTCCTGGGAGGATCACGATGATAACTACTTAACTTTGAAGGATGTGGAACAGTCACTTGATCGAAGGCTTTCAGGCATTTTATCTCCACGGAAGGAAGAGGATCTCAAAACAGGAAGTGATCTTTTTCAAGATGTTGAAGTTTTTGAGATGAACTTTGAACGTTCCACACCTGAAAGTATAAGTGTCACGAGGCGGTCCAAGACACAAAATTCAGTTCCTACAAATCAATGTGCAAGATTTGGTAGAAGTCTTAGTGGACTGTCTGTCAAAAGGTCCTTAGTCGGTTCATTCGAGGAGTCACTATTATCTGGTCGTTTGACATCCAGTGTAGTCAGCCAGGTTGGTCTTAGTGCCTCAATTATCTTGAAGATGCTGTTTATGTTCTTTCAGATGTCATCCAAATTATCCTTGGTCTTCATTTTGAGCATTAGTTTTCCTTGATCTCTTTGTTTAAGTATTTGTGCCATGATCTTGGAAATGGTTTGACATATTGCTCTTGTTGACAAATTATAATATGCTTATGCAGAGAATTGATGGTTTTCTTGCTGTCCTTAGTATCACTGGTGGAAATTTCTCGCCACATCCTCAGAAACTTCCATTTGCTGTAACTAGCGTAGATGGTGATAACTTCTTGCTTTATTACTCATCAATAGATCTTGGAAGACCAGGTAGTGATGGTAAAGGCTCACAAATCAGGAACTCTAGCACTAATAATTTACAAACAAACAAGGGCCGCCTACGTATACCGATGAAAGGGCGCATACAACTGGTATTCTGCTCCTATCCTCTCAGCTTGCTTGTGCATCTGTGAACATGCTTATGTTGAATATCCCTTATTCTTAAGGAGTCTAATTTTCATATAAAAGAGATAGCCCTGAAACATATCTTTGCTCTGAGGCAATAGGAACCCATCCTTGTAATTCGAAGGATTCCATCAATTCTGTTTGCTAATTTGATATTTGAAAAAAAAAATGTTTGATAAACTGGTTTCATTATGAGGAAGAGGAATAGATTTTGGACATATAAATGGGGAGATAAAATGTGATGGCTCCACTTTCTCCATAGAAGGGAAATTAAATCATTTTGAGGAGAACTCTTATTTTGATTGTTCATATATCCTAAGCTAAGTAATTTTTCATGATCATCAAAAGTTTGTTGTAACCAAGTTTTTGGTTAAGAAATACCAACATCACTACATGTCCTGAAAATTGTATTCCAAATACTTAATAGTTACATAGTTACCCTTGTCTCAAAAAAAATACTTAATAGTTATTCCCTAAGACCATTTTATATAAGGGTAGTTGACTGGAAACTGAATTTGAGATGTTAAATGACTTGTATATTATATTACACATTAAAAGAAAATATTAAGCCAATATTTGAAAACTTAGTTTGATAGAAGAAGCATCACATGTTCAACTTTATTTGTTAATAATGGTGATGTCTATGCTGGCTTGCTGGGGATTCAACTATTCCATAGGGTGCTTGTTGCCTCTTACTAGCACAGTTTTCAGGTAACTCTACCAACTCACCAATGCTTAGGCAGATAGCGAATGCCTTTTGGTCTTTTCAGGATTTGAACCCTAGTCTCCAAAGTTTGCACCCGCTTCATTGACCACTAGAGCACACCTTTGGGTGCATTTGAACTTTCTCTTTATAATGTGTTCTTCATATGCTTAGTACTGGTGACATGGGAAACATTGTAGGTAAAACAAGTGAAGCTTGTGCATGATCACGGTGTTACATCATTAGTGCTTTTATAATAGAAACTTCATATTTTTCCCAAGAGCTTTGGTCTAGTGGTACGAGCTCAGCGCGCAGGCGTGTCTTAGGCACACTTCATGGGTTTTTGAACCCTGTTGCAGACAAAAGTCTGGTATTTTAAGTGAAGAAGAGAGGAGGTCAGGCCCATTATCTATGGAGTTTTGAACTGTGAGCAACAGGCCTGCGAGAATTTCCTGGTTATAAAAAAAAATAGAAAAAGGGAAACCCAGTGCACTAAGCTCCTGCTATACGAGGGGTCTGGGAAAGGGCCGTACACAATTGTCTACTACAAAAGAATAGGAACTTCATACTTTGTTCTCCTACAGCAAATCTCCTTTTATCTCCAGGATGTGCTAATTCTCACTATTTCCTCTATATTGATGTTGGTGACACAAATTGTCAACCTCATGATATCAGCGCATGAGGCCTTCTGCAGCAAAACATGCTTGAGCGATTTCTCCTAAACATCATTGTATAGGGACAAAACAAACTTTAGGATTGATTGATTGATACCATACTGTAAAATGAAGAAACTTAGAAATTGGATGATTTCTGAATCTATCATTGGTCCAATCTTTTCAGCCTGTAATTCTCGTGGGGAGCATGAAGTGATTGATTTAATATAGGTCTTTCCGTTACGTTTATCACCTTGGTCTTAAGTACTCTCATCTTTCTGGTTTTTCCTTGGCTTAAAACAGGGAGTTGTATGACTATGATTAGTCAACCACCATTTTGTTTTACTTTTCCCAGAGATCCTAAAACAACAAGGATAACTTATTTGTTTCAGAGAATACCAAATAGCTTGGAGATTGATCATGAAATAGAAAGTTTGAGTCCCTCATCCAGTAGTTCTCTTTGGTCATTTTACGGAGAAAATGAATATGAACGCAGCTCTAGATTAACTGTAGGCTATAACTCTGAGATGTGATACTCAAATGTAGAAATTTTCCTTTTGCGAGCAAGCAGGTCTGAACACCACCGTTATATGAAAATAATATATGTAGAAATCTTCCTTCTTTCTGAATGCTACAGCTCTTTGTGACTCCTAGTTGTACGAGATATACATTTTTTGGTAATTTGCTGATGATTTTAACATAAATGTGCCTTTGTCTTTCCTTTATGTAAGTACAAACTTTTGATTGCTATTGGCGCAGGTTCTAAGCAATCCAGAGAGGACACCTATCCACACATTCTTATGTAGCTATGATTTGAGTGACATGCCAGCTGGTACTAAGGTAGGTTCAAGCTGTATTACCACTTTGAGGTGGGGAAACTATGCAACTTTGGTATAATTGTGAGAGCTTCTATTTTTTATCATAATGATGTACGAGCTTTTCTTTATCGGAGAATATCTAGTCGATCATCACTTTATTCATCGAATTTTGATATTGGAATATGGTTCAAGCAGCAGTAAATACTTGAAGCATCTGTGTATGCTAAGATAAGTAATCAGTTCACGAGCTTTTATAGAGCAGAACCAGTGGGCATGTACTGATTTTGTGCATGTTTGATGATGAATAAATGGGGAACTATGCAAGCAGTACTATTGGGCATTGCACTGATTTTGTGCATGTTTGATTATGGACAAAATGGGAAACTGATGGGTCTTTATAGTAGATAGGAGATAGTTGTGTCAGACTCTTCTTTCATACCTTTCATCTGTGGGACTGACAGATAATCTATATTCTGATATTTGCCTGATTCCATGATAGCTTTAATGATGAGTGTCAATAAAAAAGTACTGCATCTCATGTTATATGCAGTGAAGAAGTACTATATCTTTAGCATCCAAAGGGGTAATTATTATGCAGTTATGCATTAGCCTTGAATATGTTTGTTTTAATCACTATTTGAGCCCAATTACATGAAACATTGTTCTTCAAGCAAACTAGTGCATGATGGCTTCACTAGCCATGCAGTTGTTTGTCTGCAGTTGAATTGTAGCCTGTTGATTCCTTTGCTGGTCTTAATGATTAGGTTGGCTGAACAATCTTTGTAAGCGGTCCTGGTTTCGGTTCACTGGACTTGAATAGTTATTTTTTGAGATTGGTATTTGATGATCTGTGCATATACATAGTAACGGGAAAATAGGTGCAACTATGTGCAGCTACAATGTTTTGATCTATGATCTTAGTGATTACTTCGATTTTTATAGGATATACATGGGGCATTATTAAAGTCATACTAGCATTTATGTGAATCCACATTTGACAATGGTGATCTCACACTAGTTATGTGATTGCAGACATTTTTACGTCAAAAGATAAATTTGTTTATGGATAAAGCTGGAAACAAGAGTTTAGACAGAAAGATGGATAGTGAACCACCGTCGGTTATTAGTGTTGAGGAATCTATGCTGCATGAAAGCCATTCTACCAAATCTCATGGTACTGGCAAGGCAGGCCATTGTGGAACGAAACCTGCAAATAGCACTTCAAAGGTGAATGAGAGTACTGCTAATTCTAGTGTTCTTCGTTACGCTCTACATCTCTGGTTCTTGTGTCCCTACCCAAAGAAGAGCACAAAATCAGGTATTCAGTGCAAAGATGATCAGGAGAGACGATTCTACTTGTATAATGATATGAGAGTAGTTTTCCCTCAACGACATTCAGATGCTGATGAAGGCAAGGTATGTCTAATATGGTATATATGACTTACGCTGCGTTATGTATCCTACTGCTAACTAAAGCATCTGTACGCCTTTTAAAAAGATTCAGTGATGTTGGACTAATTGGTCTTTGAGGTGCACTCTGTTCACCCCGTTGCCTCAGTAAATTGAATTGATGTTATTGAAATTTGTTAAAATGAAGAGAACTATGTCGTGATATGCTAAAGTTCATTAAAATGTGAACAAGGAACTTGTAGCATTTGCTCGACTTCAATCATAATAGGATGAGATTTCCCATTACTTAACATTCGTGTTCATCATTCTTAAGTGCATGCATATTTTTGCCAACTTTGAAGGAGATGCTTAGGTTATTGTCTTCCTTTTTTCGGTGGAAGTGTATATTGTCCTCTGGATGCAGAAGTACATATTGTTTGGCACTGTAGATGGGTTCCTTCATTTGTGATATTATCGATGCTCAATTAGTTCAATGATACTAATTGGAATCCATATTTTTGAAACTGCAGTTACATGTAGAACATCATTTCCCCAGAGATCCCAAGTATTTTGACATCAGCGACTGAGATGGTGAACTTTATTCGATGTCTCACCGTCTTATTTCCGTTGTGCATGATGTAAATGTTATTCCTAGTTCACCTGTAAATTCTTTCCAATAAATAGTTTTATCATTGACCTGTACAGAATTGTACATAAGCATTTTCTACCATCAGTGGAAAAAAATAAATAACAGGGAATGAAAGAAATGTTTTTTTTCTTTCTTTTCACTATTCTGAAATGTGACTCAGTTGTACTAACTACTAGAAACCATTTGTTCATACCCTAGTTCCTTTGACTTTGGCTCCACAACTTTCTGCATGAAAAGTCTTTCTCTAATAACCCCATGTGAAATTCGAATCAAAGTCATCCTTTTTTTTAAAGAAAAAAAAAAAACTTTACATTGTTCCCGATACGTTCGCTGTTCGCATAACTTAAAAAGGAAATTAAATCAGCAATATGATACTAGAATACCTTTCTAATCCTCTCACATATGCTCCCAACACCATTACACCGCCAACTGCCAAGTGTGTAAGGAGAAAAAAAATAATATGTTTTTCATTTTTTTCTACTTGATCGACTAAAAAGTTTTGGAAAATATTTACACTAAAAAAACAAATTTTGTTGAAATGAGGAGGTTGCTTTTTCTAGTGAAAGAAGAAAAATAAATATATCAATGACATTCTATAGTGATTGTGTCATCTAATTCTTCTCCCTTGTCCGGCACACTTCACCCCCACCTGTAATCCCATCCCCACCGGCCACAACCCCACAATCCTATCCGTCCATCTCTATCTGTTATAATATTTGTCTAGATTATATATAAATGCTTTTAGAATATATATATTTTTTTCACTTACATACTTAACACAAGAAAATAAGTGAGAAATTTAATTAAAAAATATTTTCTTAATAAAAATATTTCTCTTCTTACCGAACACGCGATTCTTAGTCAATTTCCTTTAGAAGAAAAAGAGAGTAAATTATACAAAAAAAGAAGAGCCTCTAATATTAAGTAGCTGAAAACAGTAGGATTTAAGGCAGTATAATAATGTTTTCCTAATTGGCTGACACCAAAAAGGGCAATCGGGGCCTAATAATTCAGCCAAACCTACAAAATAGGGAGTTTGTTTTTCTGTTCTTTCTACAATATCAAAATATTTAAGAGAGTGCAAAATGTCTCTTTCAAATTCAAAAAAAATCTGATATTACGTTTTAATTTGTTTTTCTTATTTTTTTTTGTTCTTTTTAAAAAAAGTCAATTTCTTTTTCGACCACACAATTTATTCAAAAGTTGTATAAATTTTCTTGAACTTTGTTTCAAGCAGTTGTATATATCTTTTTTCTGTTTACTCGCTTCTGAATCAAGACATCATACATGCATCTTGGCAACTTTATATATGAAATTAAAGCTAATTAAGATGTTCATGTAAGAACGTTTGGTGCGGAGATGGAATTTTAATTAATTTCTGATAGATGTCGTGTCGTTATTTTCGCGAAAAGTCAAATATTTCCAAACGAGTCGATTTCCGATGGATTTAATTTATTTTTGTTAAGAGTTCTTAATTTTCGCTACTACGTAATCGTCTAAAAAACAGGCCACGTTTATCTTAGTATTACAACAAATATGATCTATATATGTCATGTTAGGTAAATGGCAAACTCTGACTTTCCAATAAATTGGGAAAACAATGTAACGCAGCTGATGGCCATGCAACGCTTAGGTAATTAGTACGTATAAATAATAGTATTAAATACGACTCCCTTCGTCCACTTTTAATTGTTGTGCTGCACTTTTCGAAAGTCGATTTTACTAATTTTTAAAGTTAAATTAGATAAATACATTAATTCGATATTTTAAATAAAAAATTTAGATATTCAAAAACTATACGAAAAGTACTATAAATTCGTTTTTTTTTTTTTGCATATCAATAGAATGAAAAAATACTTTGTAAAATGTTAGTCAAAGTTATTATTATTTAAATCTAAAAAAGAAAATCATGACAATTAAAAGTGGACGGAGGNTAAAATATTTCAAAAATAAATACATTTAAAAAAATTTGATTGATTCTTGAAATTAATCTATCGTTAAAAATTATGTATAAAATACAATAAATCATGATAATTGACAACTTAAAATATTTATTAAAAAAAAAAGAAAAAAAAATTGACTGATTCTTAAAATTAAATCGTGATAATTGACAACATAAAATTGTTCAAAAATGTTGTATGTGGGTAGTCTTATTGTGCCTTGAATATCGTCAAAGAAAGTACAGGTTTGTGATAAAAAAAACTTATTCCTTTATCCACGCAAACAATCGCTTCAAAAACTTCGTTATTAGCCCCAAAACATACCATTTATGTTATTGGGCCCGTACATAGCACAGGCAACAAAATCTAGTAATAAAAGAAAAGAGACTAAATTCACCGAAAGAAAATAAAAAATATAAGAGACCCTAAATCCAACTCAAAATTCGAGTCGTAGGTATTGGATCCGATCTTGGCTTGGCACCAAAGATCAGACCTGATTCGTGACCTGAAATCCGATCCTTCAGAATATATATATATGAAATTGAGAGTTAAACGAAACTATGTTAATAATTATTTTTCCCAATTATAAATTATCTAGAAACCAACTCATAATAATTTGAGTGAGTTGGACGGGTCCTATGCTTTTGGGCTCAATTTGATATCTCTAATATGTATTGTCAAATTTCTTTATAATGATATTATTTTATTAATTACTAAAACTTGCGTTACAATTATTTGTACATACACTAGCATTAGTACTTAGTTTTAATTATTTACTATTTTCTTCCTTTTCCGTCTTTGGTAGTGTATGTATAATGTACTATGTACATTGTACAGTAGTATCGAGTTATTATATTAAATTATAATTTTTGATAATTGTGATTTGGCATAACATAAATGTGTCTTTAACTTGACTTTATTTCACATTTATGCCTCCAATTTTGGGTTTGCAAAAGTAGACACTTTAACTTATATAAAGTTGAACAAGTAGACACATGACTCTTACATTGCATATTACACATTAAACACCACGCAAGATGAAAATTGTCATGTAAGATGCCTCATAGAATGTGCATGTCTATTTGTTCAACTTTATACAAGTTTATGTGTCTACTTGTACACATCCAAAGTTGGAGGGCATATCTGTGAAAACTTAATAATATTGAACTAATAAAATCATAATTTAAAAAAATATTGAAAACAAAATTGTTTAATCAAAATTTTAAATACCATACCATACTATATCATATCATGTTGATCCACCCTAGTACGTAGGTTATGGATACCTTCTAATTCTACATGCTTATAAGATACTTTGCTCAAAGGTCAATGCTAACATTGATTATGTTTCTGCATTCGTTTTGAAGAGAATAAAATAGAAAAGAAATAGAAATCCAATATTTTATCTTGCTGAAGTGATAAATAGTCATTCATTTTTAATCATAAATTTTGAATTTATACTATTATTACCAAATTGTTTGGATAGGAAGTGTATACCCAAAAAAATAAAACTCTAATTTTCATTGTGAATCCTAATTAATCAGATCGCTTGATCTACTTATCGATTTAATTTGTTTTCTTTTTAACGAAAGAACCCAACACGTGGTCCAAACTTGTGAGGTATACGTTGAGCGTCTTTTGTCATTACCTAAAAATCTAAATTAGCTAATCATTAACTATAGAAACCGAACGTGTATTTAAGTCACTTAAAAAAAATTACGAAATAAAGATCGATCTTTCTTAAAACATAATATTTCCATTTTCACATTTTTCGAATAAATTGAACTTTTGGTCCATTTAAAAATATAATTAAGTAAAAAAAACTTCATGTAACAACTTGATTAATCTTTTAGATTAGATGTTTGCGCATTTCAACATGCAATTAATAATAACAAAGCAAAGAACTGTCCTGAATTTGAGCCTTAACGTTACACTTACTATTAAAAATTAATCAAACCTACCCCTAAAGGGATGCATTGATTGTTGGGTTTTAAAAAAAAAAAACTAAATAAAGAAAAATAAAATTTGAATTAAGATCATTCGATAGAAATTAAAGGGGAATACTTTTGAAATAAGTGAATTGATAGGATTTTTATATTTCTAAATGATTATTCACCACAATAGAGACTAATTAATGCAGTCGAATATGTTGGACGATAGAATATATTCATTGCACTTATTAATCTTGATAACGCCGTGCACTATTAGAATTTAGAAGTACAAAAACAATTTGCTTTCCATTCAGTATTTAATTAACTAAATCAATAAGATGTGATCTTATATAACATTTTATCACTTAATTATATTATATTGATATATACTATCATTTCAATCTATTACTTATTTTAATATGCTTTCCTGTACATACATAACAAACAAGTGCAAGTATTTTTCGGGTATATTGCATTCATCAAAATAGCTTTGTTCGTTTTTTGAAATTCGCAACGAATCGATATTTAAGAAGTAAAGCTTTTCAATTGCGTGAAAATATTTTTTTATGATCTCTAACTCTTTTACATTAACTTAGCTTGATTCGACTTTAAAAAGAAGGGTGATGATATAAGTTCTACAAAATATTAGACGTAAAATCAACCAATTAAATTGATTTATGAATAACTTTAAAGTGGACCATAACAGCTAAGGAGCATGAGATTAGGTTAGACAATCCTAAAATATCTCATGCTTTTAGATAACTATTATATGTAAAGAGATTCCAGCTATTTCACCATATATATAGATACCATTAATGATGAGGTTATTACGATCTTTTTTTTTTCTTTTCAAAGAATAGATAGTGAAAGTAACTATTGCTATACAATTGATTGGGGAAAAAAAGTTGTGTTTTGCTTTAGAAACTGTGATTCTGTCTAGGGAAAGAATAGAATGGTGACTAAAGAATTGAGATTAGTTGAATTGAGATACGTCAAATATTGAGTCATAAATTTAATTGATTAATTTTAAAATTTAAATTTATTTAATTATCAAACACAAATAATAATTTTTTTTTGTTCTTTTATCAGTGCTATATAACATAGTAAAACAAAAAAGTTTTAAGAAAAAATATTTTAGTAGAATTTCCTAGGAGTCGATTGTTTAAAATCAATTTCTAAATAAATAAATTGATGTATGGAAATAAATTAAGTTAATAAATAGACAAGCTATTAATTCGCCCAAATTTAGGCGAGTTGGACAACCAACAACGACGCCCCATAAGCCTCTCATTTCCTTTTACTTATTTGTCCTTGAACTTTCTTTATAAAAAATAGGTGAAATGGTCTGGTAGACCCTTGTACTTGTATGGATTTGTATGGTAAATCCTTCTACTTAACCATTTATCAACTAGACCCTTAAACTCAATAAAATACAATATATCAAACTCCTTTGACCATTGACCAGACTTATGTGACATTAAGCTGGTTGAGTTGGCAAGAGAGTGTGACTACACGCATGTAAAGGCGAGTGAACTTCATATTTAAATTTAAAAAAAAATTAAAAATAAAATATTAAGTTTAAAAAAACTAAAAAATAATATATTGAATTAAAAAAACTAAAAAATAAAATAAAAAATTTAAAAAAAGAAAAAATAAATTTTAAAAAGTCTTCTTCTTCCTTCAACTCAACCTAATTTCGCCGCATCCCCATTCCTCCCCCAACGCCTTTTTCTTTCTTCTCCACACTTATTATCACCTTTAGCAGGACATTGGCACCTCTTTGTCGTCAGATTTCAAGTTGTTATCAGTGGAAGGAGAAAGCGACATTGATTTATCGTGGTGCTCGTCGAAGTCTACTGATTCAAAGTGAAGTAAGAGAGAGGCGGCACTGATCCTTTTTCACCAGAACGGGAGACGGCAAGGGGGTTTATTGGTACGACGGAGAGGATGGAGAAGAGAGGCGGTCCCTGGTGGCTCGCCGGTGGTGTGTCGGCTTAGGGTTACTGATTTTGTACAGGTTTCACCGGCAATAAGAATGGTGGCGGCGACGACGACTTTCGCCGGTGGATTTTAGATGTTACGCTGTGGAGTCCCAAATTTTGCTTAATAAATATAAAATTTATTATTTTATATTTTATTTAGTAAAACTTTGTTTAATAATTTTTAAAAATAAATAATGAAGATAATTATGACATGTTATTAATTTATGTGACATGAATTTGACATGAATTTGACATGTCATCTATTAAAAGGCGAGTGAATTACACACATGATAAGAGGGGTTTAAAATTATTCGTTTGATTGAGTTAAGGGTTTAGTTGATAAATGGTTAAGTAGAAGGGTTCACAATACAAATTCATACAAGCATAAGGGTCCACCAGATCATTTCGCCTAAAAAATAAAACTATAAAAAAACACTAATTAAGGAGATTTTTAAAGACTTTAGTATCATGTCATGTTTGTTTGCTATAACATTAATGATACAAAAAAATGTATATTTAGAGTTTCGTATCTAATTATTACTTATTTTCTTTTACCTAAGCTAACTTAACATTAAGGTGTGTTCTAATATAAAAAAAAATGATAATTTATATTGCTAAATGAAATAATGGATAGTTAAAGCAAAAAAATCGCAAAATAATTACAAGATCCACCATGTTATTGTTATCAGGGAACTGACCTAAATATACTTCATAACCTTTAATCATGTTGTTTTTTTCTCGATGTTATAGTTAGGGTGTAAAAAAAAATCGAAAAATAACATCAAATCGATAATCCGAATCAAGTTATATGTTTTGTATGGGGATTTGATTGGGAAAAAAAATCCTAAAAAGTTTGAGAAAATTCAAGATTAAAAAATCCTACTTTATTACTTTGATTTATAAATTTAAAAATTTAATACAATTAATTTAATTTGATATTTAAAAAACTTAAACCAACTCTATTTATGTATACCTACTATTTGTACTTGTAGTGAATTCACATTTATCAAGTACTCTTCTCCCTGTATAAATAAATAGCACCACCAATATCCACTATTCCACAACAATTCCCACATTTGCTTATTCTCTTATATTAATTAATATTATTATACTTTTAGCCCTTTACATCATTTTACTTTTCTAAAGAAGAGAGAAATCTTCAAAAAAATGAATCACTTTGCAATCAAATCAATAGAAACCCCATCTATGAAATCTGAAAAACACTTCATTTTCGCCCAAATTTTGTTGAGGATTTTGGCTACTGCATTCACTTTGACTGCCGCTTTCATAACTTTCAACAGCACACAGACTCTCATTATTTTCAATGTTGAGACGGATGCTCGATATACCTATTCTCCCGCACTCAAGTATTTTTTTGTAAACTAGCGTTTGATTATAGATTTGGTTGAATTTTTTTTAAAAAAATTTAAGGATTTGTGAGTGAAAGTGAAATTTCATCCAAAAACTGATCTAGACGAGGTTTTGGTACTTGAAAAGTTTTTGATGATACATTTTCAAAAACTGATCAAATATCATAGAAAATAATTTTTGAAAATCTACGATTAAACGAGAGCTTTTATATTGGATTTATATTTTGTGCTGAAGTTGTATGGGAATTTATTTTTTTGTATGTGCAGGTTCTTTGTGTATGCAAATGTCATTGGATGTGCCTTCTCATTTTTTTCCCTGCTTCTTGCTTCCATCTTTGGACGTACGAATCTTCACCCACACAAGTATTTTTACCTCTTCATTCATGATATGGTACGTCCTACCTTTTAATTATTATTTTTTTGCTTTTGCACATAATCATTTTAAATTGATAAGTCAATTATATTTTATTATAGATGAGGCAATTTTCTCCAATTCAATATCTTGCTTATAAGTTATGAATATTCAAGGTATTTGAGGTGATTAGGTCATCGGTTCATCTTTATATATTGTAACAAATTTCCTAATGAAATTGGAAAAATAAATTTCATGGCGTTCTAATTTTGTTACTTTTGCCCTATTGAGGAGTAAGAAATTTTAAAGTTAGAGTTGTGTTTGGTCATAATCTTTACAAAGAAAATTTAGATTTGAATGTATTTTCTTAAAATATGATTTATATCCATGATTTCAAAAACTAGCAAAATCATCCAACTTAACTAATTTATGAATCTGAAATGTACTATTGAATCTACTCTAAAAGAGTAACATCTCAAAATGAATAATCACATAATGTTATATATTAGATCTCATATACAAACTATTACAAATACTTTTACACTTTATTTGAATTTCTGAAGGTGGAGTTTGAAGATGAATTGTGTTGGTTATAATTTTTGCAAATAATAGTTAGCTATTTAAATGTACTTTTACTTTAAAAAAAACATGAAATATGAAACATAATTTAAATGGATCCATTAAAACATAAGACTAAAAATAGGATAAATTTGAAAAAGAAATTATAGTGAAAATAGTAAAAACAAAATTCGGGTGTTCTTCAAATTATATTCAGAATTTTCATGATTAAATGTTGATTTTCAAGTGAAAAATTCTCATGGTCAAACAGATCCTACACATAAAACTAAAATTCTAAAATTTTGACTAAACTAAACAATGTAATTTTATGATAAAAGCCTTCGTATAAGATGGTTCTGCCACTACCTCAACCCCCACCCTTTGACCATCCCAATGCTACCACCCCTAAACTCTCATTTATTCTACGTTTTCGTAGTTGGTATAAACAAATTTCATTTCAAGAAAATTCTCTTAATATGGGAGATATATAAGAAGAATGTTTGACATAAATGGCCCAAAGCATAATCATTCTTCTCTTATTAATTATCTCTTTATTTCTTTTGGGACTATAAGCATTATTGACACCATCCACGTGAATCCAAAGCATAATACATTAGTAAAAAATAAAAAATAAGCATAAATCATAATACAACAACAATTAATCTGAGAATAACGACCCAACTATCAAAAAAACCTAGAAATTATAACATTCACACACACACAAAAAAAAATTATTCTACTACATAAGTAGTGAATCTACATAAATTATTTTGAATATCATAAATATCCTTCATTCCTCATCATCGATATATGAATAGTACTCATTGTTCATATCGCGTCATAAAATACGAAACGTATTATTATTAGTAAGTATATAACATGGGGAATATTATTGCAGATTATGATGGCTCTATTGCTATCTGCATGTTCAGCAGCAGCAACAATTGGATATGTAGGAAAATATGGACAGATTCGTTCAGGATGGATGCCTATTTGTGATTCTGTTACAAAATTTTGTCATAAAATGACAGCCAGTGTTATATTCTCTATTTGTGGGGTTATTTTCTATTTATGTCTTACTATTATATCCGCATATCAATCAAGTTTGAACTTAATTATTACCCCGAGAAATTAAAAAAAGAAAGGGCAAAGTATATAATAGTAGTAAAATTTAATTTTACCTTGTAGTATCAAGGAAGGTAAAAAAGAAAAAAACTTATGTAATGCAGATGCAGTAAGTATTAAATATTTACAGTTGCTGATTGTACAATATTTGGTGGAATTATAAATGACTTGTATTTAATTTATTTTTACTTCTATTTATATGTACGCAGTGAAGTTATTAAATTATCGCAGCTACTCCCTGGACCCTGGCTATGTTTGTACGTAGTATTATAGTGTCTGATAGTTTCTTTAATTTTCTGGACTATTTTTAACTATGCAACATTTAAGTTATTTTTTTGTTTCAATTTATATAAAATTATTTTTTATTGGTTTGTAATAAGGTTGACATGTTTTTATATTTCATAAAAATATTTATAGATATATAAATGTCATGATAGGTTTAAAATTCATAAGTGTTTGAAAATTTATAACTACACAAATGTAGTATAACATAATTAATATTACAAATTTTAAAGAATTTATTCTCTTGATCTCAATTCATGTGACACACTTTCTTTTTAGTCTATCCCAAAAAAGGGCCACCTTTTTATTAGTAGAAACAATCTAATTTTAATTTTTTTTATTTACCTTTAATGAAATAATTTATATTCAAACAAATATTAATAGATAAATAAGTAGCTAGTAAAAGTATAACCATGTCAACGTAACGAGTCATACGCCTTGTTTATTTAGTGTGTTTTTCCCGAATGTACTTAATTAACCAAATATAGGGTAGTAAACTAAACTCCATGGCTATTAGTCTGTTATATTATTTTTTATCCGTCTTGAACCTTGAGTTTGATATAAGTTATTGAGCTAAGTCAGCTTGGATAGACACTCTTAACACAGTGATAACGTACACTAGTCACTTTTTAGTTATATGATTATCATAGAGTTTTTAACTGTGAAATTTAAATTTCATGATGATGACAATTTTTCAATTCCAAAAGTAAATCTAGAAAGTGGCTACATATTTGTAAATTTTATAACATTCTTAATTAGTGTCATATTGTCCGCTTTAATCATATATTCACACAATTGTTTATTCAAAAAATTATCACTATTAAAATGATGTTACACCGTATACATAATATCATCTCTTTCTTTTAGGTACCAAAATATAAAACTTTTGTTCACACGTCCAACACCAATTACAAATATATTATAGCATTTCAAACTCTGACTTGCCTCTTTCATTAATGCTTAGCCGATGATAATTCACATATAGGAGTATCAATTATGTCCATTGCTGCCAATTACACGCAACATAACATAAGGACAGTAACAATTGATAAGCGGAAAGAAAGGAATTGGGAATATAAATAAACGTCAAAAGTCAGAAGTAATTTATGATTAAAAAAAATTATTCGTAGCAATAATTGTACAAGATCACACAATGCTTTCTTTTTCATCTAATATGAAACTCTTGAGCATCCTAGCTCACACTCAGGCCCGTCTTAATTAGGTTACTAAAGTCATCGTTAGGGTCTCATATTTTTAGAAGCCCCAATATTATTAAAGAAAAATTACTTATAAATGATATTTGTTTAAAATAAATTATATGTACTATGAGTATTATGCTTTCTACTAAGGAAATTGCATATGAAATGAATATAGACATGAATTTCGTAATAAACAATTTGATGAAAATATTGATAACGAAATCACAAAGTCCCTTGAAATTAGAGTTGACTATTTTATATATATTAGATCAAACTATTTTTTCACTTCAAAATAGATTTGAACAAATTGAAGCATATGAAAATATTTTTTGTTTCTTATTTTGTGGTAAATAAAGATCACTAGATGATGAGAATTTAAAAACATATTGTCATTTGTCGAGACCTTGAACTTTCTTAACACATAATAGTCATTCTGCTATTGATAGTTTAGATTTATTTTTTGAATTAAAAGTGTTAAAAGAAATAATACAAGCAGAAGACAATGGTCTAAAAAATTTTAGCATAAGATTTGAGTTGGAAATTGTCCATAGGGGAAGTACTTATAATTTACAATATTTCTGACCAAATTTACTCATTCTTTCGTTTTAGTTGTCATATTTATTTTTCATACATTTTTTTATCTTAAAAATATTAATAAAACAATAACTAACTTTCCCTTATATCTTTAATCTTTTACCATAGTAATATCTCTTTTTAATAAATGTTCTTTTATTTATGAAAAAAATGAGTCAAAAATATTTTTGAATTATGCAAAATTAAATAAAATACACTAAGTTAATAATTTGGTTTAAAAAATATTTTTACCGTCAATAGTTTAGTATAAAATAATTTGATATTTTTAATTTAATAAATAAATCCAACTAAAAGAAGTCCGATCCAACTCAATTTTATAACTTTTCGATGAATGATAATCTATCAATTTTTTATCGCTTCCAAATGTATCCCATTTTTGCCCTCAATTTTGCAAATCCATTTTCAAGATTTTCACCTAAACTGATATTTCATTATTTCCTTTCTTAGCTCATTTAAAATACCTAAAGAAACTTTAATCAATCAAACGACTAAAAGGGTCATATGAATTGAACAGAATTTACTACAATATTATTATTTCTGATACACTAATAACTTTTGCAGGATAATTAATAATAGTAACTATTTCTCCATAAAATTTAGTTTCTTCGTATCCAATAAAATGTAACACAAATATATTAACTACACTTATGAAAAGAGGTGTTGGGGGTTGGTTGGTTGGGGTTGTTGAAAGGAATTTACTCTTTTTATTGAAACTGTATTTATAAAAAAATAAATAGAAATTTAAAAAGGGCTAAAATATAGAGTAAATTATCGCTCATCGAAAGGTTGAGTTGGTTTGCTATTGTGATTTTTGTGTTAGTAGTGTGAAAGTTTGATGGTAAAATATTTTTATTTTTGGAAATAAATTTATAATATATAATTTTAATAAGATCATAATTCTGTGATCATTTATGAAATTTACCCCATAACTACTCCATTCTTATCTTCTCCTTAAATACTAACAACAAAAATTAAATTTAACCTCCTATTTCACACAACTCTCTTGTCCTTTTTTATGCTTTGATTTTATTTTAAATTTTTTACCTACAATTTTTTTTTCTCAATTATTCAGAATGGAAAGATTCGAAGTCAAGATTAAGCATAACCCTTCTCCCAAAACTCAAAAAGTTATGTTAATTTTTCAAATTATTTTGAGAATTTTGGGATTTGCTTTCTGTTTAGGTGCTGTTTGGAGAATTATGACTAGTAAACAAGTTCTCTTTCTTGGCTTTGATGCCCGTTACACCTATTCTCCTTCAATGAAGTAAGTAATTAAAAAAATTATAATTAATTAGTACTAATTAATTTAAATTGAATTTCTTTTTTTTAAAATGATAATTTTTTACCCTTAATTTGCAGATTTTTTGCATATGCAAATATCATTGGATGTACCTCATCTGCTGTTTCTCTATTTCTTGTTCTGATTTGTTGTTATAAAAAACATCTTCACTCCAACAAGTACTTTTTTTACTTGTTCCTCCATGATTTGGTACGTTCCCTCCTTAATTTATTTTATTGGCAACCGATTAAATGTGTAACTTTCTTTATTATTATTATTCCCCTTTGTACCATTGATCATTTCCTTCGTAGTTTTCACTCTCTTAAATTACAGATGATATAAAATCTAGTGCTAATTTTTCTACAATGCTAAAAAAATAAATGTAAATGACATGCATAATAGTCAAATGAAAAGCTTAAAAAGGGCGTTAACATTAGCGTATAATAAGATAATGTGAAATCTCTTGGCCGTCAGATTTTCAAATTTTAAGATGAGGAAAATACTTTGTCCATTTTATTTTAGTTGGTCTTTATATTAAAAAATATTATTTATCTATTTTACCTAATCAAGAGAAATAACTATATAAGGTTTCAAAGTATAATTAATAAAGTGAATTTAGTAAAATAAATTCCTAAATAAATATTTTCAAGTCAATATGAGTCTAGTAAAATGAAACGGACAAAGTATTAAATTAAATTTCAATCCTAGCGAAAGATCCTTTAGAAAGAAAAAAAATATCAACAAAAACATTCGTCTATTAATTCATTAAGGACATAACATGTCCAAGAAGCCTATAATTTAATATCATCTACAATTAGCTTAAAAATGATTTGATTATGTAAATATTTTTTATTGGTCAATTCATAAAACTTAAAATTGGTAGTTTCTTTACTAGTAATTAAAATTTAATTATAGTATTAATTAAATGGCAGTTTGTGTTTGGATTACTGGTGGCTGGATGTGCAGCAGCAACATCAATAGGATATGTGGGTAAATATGGGC
This sequence comes from Solanum stenotomum, assembly GCF_019186545.1. Lineage (NCBI taxonomy): Eukaryota > Viridiplantae > Streptophyta > Magnoliopsida > Solanales > Solanaceae > Solanum > Solanum stenotomum. Next base: position 14,284,843 of record NC_064284.1, on the reverse strand, counting down.
AAAAACATTCTGGGTGGAATCCTATATGTACTTTTGTTCCTAAATTCTGTCACAAAGCTACACTCAGTCTAATTTTATCTTACATTGCTATTATTTTCTACCTTTGCCTCACTATTATCTCAGCTAACCAATCAAGACACATTATTAAGTGAATGATAATCAATATGTATTTCACTAATTTATGCGTGGTTAATTAGTGTTTCATGTAATGTATGCCTAATGAGAATAGTGTACTTTGAGATAAATGGAAGAAACTATAACCTTTTATTACCATTCTGTGTTTTAAATTTTTATTTTCTATCTGATGTCTGATATTCGCATTGAGGCCCGATTAATTCTAAACGGATTGAAAAGTTTCACCTTGAGAGGTTAATTGCTTCCAAACAAAAACGATTATTTTGAGTTTTCCGTCATAGTGGATTCATTAAAATCTCTTAGAAGTATTTTAACTGGCAGGAATAGTATTCAGAGGTTTGCCTCTCATAAAAGGGGAAAAAGCCCCTTAATTATCATGAAAAATAAGCCTCATAACTTTGTATTTTGAAAAAAAAAAAAAAAATTAAGTAAAGAATATATTCATGGAAAAAACTTACATTATAGGCTAGAAAATTCAGAAAAAATGTACAAGATGTCCAGATATTGAGATGTTAGAAGAATCTCAATATCTCGTTCATGTATATTCGTTACAACTAAATGGGAAAAAGGCATAAATTCACCCTTGAACTTTTCTCGAAAAGTCAGTTACACGCTTAAACTAATATGGTGACCTATTGCATGCCTCTGCTACTAAATGGTGAATTTTTTTACCCCCTAAGACGTGTAGCACCACTCTCACAATGGGAGGTGTATCACACTTGTGCCACATCAAATTCATTTTTAAATAGTAAAAGTGTGTAATAGGTCGTCATGACAGTTTAAGCGTGTAACTGACTTTTCAAGACAAGTTCAAGGGTGAATTTATATTTTTTCCCTAACTAAATCGACGCATAAAACTTCATTGGGCCCAAGCAAAATAAAGTAGAGTAACTACATAAATCTCACTAGTTTAGGTCCTAATTACTATGATTTCCACCGATAGTTTCAAATATTACTTTCTATACCATATTTTGTCTTTTGGATACATGTATATATCTGTCGGTTTGAATATTCCAGAGTAATTGAGGTTTAATTAATAATTCTAACAAAGATCTGATTCCTTAGTGTATCAACTTTAACAAATATCCTAAAATAACGAAATCATACAACTAAACTAATTCTCTAATGGTAAACTTCATCTTCTTGGCATCATATACCATATTTTGTCTTTTGGATACATGTATATATCTGTCGGTTTGAATATTCCAGAGTAATTGAGGTTTAATTAATAATTCTAACAGAGATCTGATTCACTACAAGAAAACTACTCATTAAGGACGAACATTTAGCGGCGAAGTTAAAATCTGGTCCTTACAAGTGCACCTTTATGGACGGGAATTTTTTTTTTGTCTTAATTTTAGTTTTAATTTTTGGACTTAGCGAAGACTTTAAATCTGGTGCTAAAAAGATAAAAGTTCCTGTCTCTAGAAGTCTAAGTTCAGTGGAGTATAAATTACCTTTTGCCTCTTTCTTTTTACCCCAAAATAAAACCCTACATTCTCCCTCTTGTTAAATCCCCAAGAATTGGCCTCTTCTAAATTTCTCTTTTAATGGCTGCAGCTCACATCATCCATCCAAATTAGCTAAAGATTTCTACAAAGTTGATCAGAAAAGTCCCCTATTTCAATAGGTTTGTCAATTTTCTCTCTTTTCTTTTTACTTTTAGAACGTGAATTTTTTTTTT